>NC_053164.1:165883479-166183479 GCF_016835505.1 Polypterus senegalus | reverse complement strand
CGGTTCAGAAACAGTTTCATCCCAAGAACTATAAACAGACTCAATCAGTCCATCAAGTGCTTCTTGTAGAACTGTTCGTACTTATAAGTACAATTACCTCACTGTAAACTTAGGATACAGTTATAATATTGAACAACCTGAGCCACTTTATAAAGTGCGTATTTACATATGATGACGATATCATTTTTAGGATGAAATGCAGCAAAATATGCTTATTACATTATACAGATAAAATGTTAACATCATTTAAATAATTTATATTGTTAATAATTAAATATATGAGGACACAGTGTCGCAGCGCTAGCTAGTTCAGGGATTGTTCCTGCCTTGCGCTGTATTCTTGCTGGGGCTGGCACGACACTGGAAGTATAGACGGATAGTATAATTAAACATGTATTATGAAGATGTTTCAATGTTCCTTAAAAGTTTTGAAGAATCGGTGTTCTCGGCTTACATATGGCGTTATGTCTATGACAGAGCTGATTGTGTGGCGATTGGGTATTTGGAGAAAGAAAAGGAAGGACAGGAATTGGAGGTTAGTATGTTTGAAAGAGACAGTACTGCTGCAATAAATTATTTCATCGAAGGTCACACACAGTGCAGCAAGCATCTTGCGTGAGGCATGAACAATTTCTGGATGAGGCACCAGCTCGTCACTATCACTGCGCCAACATGTTCCCAAGTTTAATACATGCTTTAAATGCCATCATCATGAAAATGATATCAAGTATAAATCTCAGTATTTAAATTATTCGGAGAGCTGTAATATCATGAATGTAATGGGTTCTGTGTCCTGTCGGAGGAAGAGAAAGCCCGTTTAAAAAGCATGTAGTGATTCACACACATAAAGCACATATAAGAACACATACAAAACAAAGCATTTAAAATGCTACTTTAGTTACGATGGGATTTGAGAAACTAGTAAATTAAACAATTTTAAGATGACGTTTTTGATGTTCTACTTTAATGACAAAATACACTACAGTATTGTGCCTCAGATATCTATCTATCTATCTATCTATTTTGAATGCTGATTATTGTTTTATAAACAATATGTTGCTTCCTCTATACTTTAGAAATATTAATGTGAGAAATGTACTTAATTGGAAACAAAAACTGTTTTTGCTTTGCGCCCACCCCAATAACATATTGTCTATGGTGGAGGAGCAAAAGCTTTAGATTCATCAAAAATTTTGATCTCTGGATTTCAAAGGATCTCAACATTTCTGGGTCCACCTGTTACCGAAAAACATAAATATCTCGATGATGGGTGTGTGTGTGTGTCTGGCAATGTGTCACAGTTTCTTGAGGACAGTCTAGAGCTAAAACGGATTGATAGAAAAATACCAAACTAGAACCTTAAGCCTGTTATGAGATGATGATGTGCTTTTCAGCTTTTGAGCTAAATCATGCATGAGTAAGAGGCACTCTAGATTAGAGGTGACCAATGCGTCGATCACGATCAACCGGTAGATCGCAAAGGTAGTGCAGGTAGATCGCGTTGCATTAAAAAATTTTTTTTTTAAACATTAGTCTATCATATATCCTCCCTATGGCATTTGCCACTTGATTGACATACAGGGCGGCCAGTCTGAGATCTCCTTTCTTCTAACACACTGGTCATCCCACACGCACAATCAAACGGCAAGCTACCGCAAAACTCTGGCTAAGTGATCTAGTTAGCCTTCCAATTTATATCGATTAAAGAAGGGATTTAAAAAAAAAAATTGTTTAGGGAGGGTATGGGCTGGATGTGGAATTGGAAGAGGATTTTTTATCTCACAATGTCACAATTGAAATGTGTTTGTCTGATGTGTCAATCTATCATTGATATTCCAAAGAAAGAAAATGTGGAAAGGCACTTTCGAACTGTACCTAAAAACTACAAAACTGACTTCCTTTCGAAAAGCGATCTGAGAAAGAGAAAAGAGAGAGAAGTAAAATCGCAGTTAATTGGACAGCCGTCATTTTTCACTCAGCTGAATTCAAAAGCAAAGGCATACACACCGAAGCATCGTTCCGGGTGATATTTGGGGAACATCCAAAACCTCGCGCTGGAGCTGGAGACGCAATTTTCAATCTGTAGCGTATGGATGTGCGCAACTTGACAGCATTCGCTACACAGAGCAGATTGAAAATTGCCTGTCAGACTTTGACAGACACTTTCAAGACTCAGCTTTATATGAGCCAATCGCTACATTTAAGTGCTATCCATTTAGGGAAGATGTTGAGGGTGATTCATCTGCATCAGAAATTGCAACGCTGTTTCACCTAAAACTCCTCTACAGTGGAGGATGAGATTTTGACACTACAGGATAACATTCAGCTGAAGTCTGGGGCTCTTGGACAGTTTTGGAACTTACTCACAGAGGAAAAGTACCCAAACATGAGGAAATGTGCTACCTCCTTGACTGCATTATTCGGCTCTACTTATTTATGCGAGTCAGCCTTTTCCCACAGGAAGATTATTAAATCTAAATACTGTAGTGACCATAAATGTATTGAATATATATTTTATGTATAAAGTATACTCAGTGTGTATATAATCACTTTCAGCTGTATTGGTGTTCATGGACTTAATAACAGGTGCACTAAAGTGGCAACAATTAGAAAACCCTCACAACAGGACTGGTTTTACATGTGGAGGTCATTTCAAGTTTCTCCCTCTTGATCTTTTTTGGCTGGTTTTCCACTCGTGCTAGTTTTGGCTTGAGTAATCATCTCTACTGGCAGTATGAGGCGATTCCTTAACCCTACAGAAGTTGCACAGGTTGTCCAACTTCTCCAGGATGGCACATCCACACGTGCTGCAGCAAGAAGGTTTAATGTGTCTCCCAGCACAATCTCCAGAACATGAAGGAGATTTCAGGAGACTGGCTGTTTTCTCGGAGAGCTGGACAGGGCCGTAGAAGGTCCTCAACCCATCAGCAGGACCGATACCTGCTCCTTTGTGCAAGGCGGAACAGGCTGAGCACTGCTCGTGCCCTACAGAATGACATCCAGAGGGCCACTGGTGTGAATGTCTCTACCCAAACAATCAGGAACAGACTTCATGAAGATGGCCTGAGGGCCCGACGTCCTGTAGTGGGCCCTGTGCTCACTGCCCAGCACCGTGGAGCTCGACTGGCATTTGCTCAAGAACACCAGAATTGGCAAGTCCGCCACTGGCGCCCTGTACTTTTTACAGACGAGAGCAGGTTCACCCTGAGCAGCTGTGATAGACGTGAAAGAGTCTGGAGAAGACAAGGAGAATGATATGCTGCCTGCAACGCGTGTTCAACATGACAGGTTTGGTGGTGGGTCAGTGATGGTCTGGGGAGGCATATCCATGGAGGGACGCACAGACATCTACTGCGTAGGAAATGGTGCTCTGACTGCCATAAGGTATCGAGATGAAATCCTTGAACCCATTGTCAGACCCTATGCTGGTGCAGTAGGTCTTGGTTTCCTCCTAATGCACGACAATGCCCGGCCTCATGTGGCAAGAATATGCAGGCAGTACCTGGAGGATGAAGGAATTGAAACAATTGAATGGCCTTCACGATCCCCTGACTTAAACCCAATAGAACATCTGTGGGACATTATGTTTCGGTCCATTAGGCGCCGCCAGGTTGCTCCTCAGACTGTACAACAGCTCAGGGATGCCCTCATACAGATCTGGGAGGAAATGCCACAAGACACCATCCGTCGTCTCATTAGGAGCATGCCCCGACGTTTTCAAGCATGCATACAAGCTCGTGGGGGCCACACAACATACTGAAAAGCATTTTGAGTAGCAGAAATTAAGTTTTTGAAAAATGGACTAGCCTGCCACATCTTCATTTCACTCTGATTTTAGGGTGTCTACACAATTGAGCCCTCTGTAGGCAGAAAACTTTTATTTCCATGAAAAGACTTGGCATCCTTTTGTTCCTAAGACATTGCCCTGTCGTTATTTGTATAGATATCCAACTTCATATTGAGATCTGATGTATCTAATGTGTTTCTTTAAAGTGTTCCTTTAATTTTTGTGAGCAGTATATATATATATATATATACTGTATATCTATATATATATATATATATATATATATATATATATATATTTATATATTTATATATATCTATATATATATATATATATATTACACAGGTGCCGGTCATAAAATTAGAATATCATGACAAAGTTGATTTATTTCAGTAATTCCATTCAAAAAGTGAAACTTGTATATTAGATTCATTCATTACACACAGACTGATGTATTTCAAATTTTTATTTCTTTTAATTTTGATGATTATAACTGACAATTAATGAAAGTCCCAAATTCAGTATCTCAGAAAATTAGAATATCAATTAAGACCAATGCAAAAAAAGGATTTTTAGAAATGTTGGCCAACTGAAAAGTATGAACATGAAAAGTATGAGCATGTACAGCACTCAATATTTATTTGGGGCTCCTTTGGCCTTAATTACTGCAGCAATGCGGCGTGGCATGGAGTCGATCAGTCTGTGGCACTGCTCAGGTGTTATGAGAGCCCATGTTGCTCTGATAGTGGCCTTCAGTTCTTCTGAATTGTTGGGTCTGGCGTATTTCATATTCCTCTTCACAATACCCCATAGATTTTGTATGGGGTTAAGGCCAGGCGAGTTTGCTGGCCAATCAAGAACAGGGATACCATGGTCCTTGAACCAGGTACTGGTAGTTTTGGCACTTTGTGCAGGTGCCAGGTCCTGTTGGAAAAAGAAATCTGCATCTCCATAAAGTTCGTCAGCAGCAGGAAGCATGAAGTGCTCTAAAACTTCCTGGTAGACGGCTGCGTTGACCATGGACCTCAGAAAACAAATTGGACCAACACCAGCAGATGATATAGCACCCCAAACCATCACAGACTGTGGAAACTTTACACTGGACTTCAAGCAACGTGGATTCTGTGCCTCTCCTCTCTTCCTCCAGACTCTGGGACCTTGATTTCCAAAGGAAATGCAAGATTTACTTTCATCAGAGAACATAACTTTGGACCACACAGCAGCAGTCCAGTCGAGATGCTTCTGATGCTGTCTCTTGTTCAAGAGTGGCTTGACACAAGGAATGTGACAGCTGAAACCCATGTCTTGCATACGTCTGTGCGTGGTGGTTCTTGAAGCACTGACTGCAGCTGCAGTCCACTCTTTGTGAATCTCCCCCACAGTTTTGAACGGGTTTTGTTTCACAATCCTCTCCAGGGTGTGGTTATCCTATTGCTTGTACAATTTTTTCTACCACATCTTGTCCTTCCCTTCGCCTCTCTATTAATGTGCTTGGACACAGAGCTCTGTGAACAGCCAGCCTCTTTAGCAATGACCTTTTGTGTCTTGCCTTCCTTGTGCAAGGTGTCAATGGTCGTCTTTTGGACAACTGTCAAGTCAGCAGACTTCCCCATGATTGTGTGGCCTACAGGACTAGACTGAGAGACCATTTAAAGGCTTTTGCAGGTGTTTTGAGTTAATTAGCTGATTAGAGTGTGGCACCAGGTGTCTTCAATATTGAACCTTTTCACAATATTCTAATTTTCCGAGATACTGAATTTGGGACTTTCATTAGTTGTCAGTTATAATCATCAAAATTAAAAGAAATAAACATTTGAAATACATCAGTCTGTGTTTACTGAATGAATCTAATATACAAGTTTCACTTTTTGAATGGAATTACTGAAATAAATCAACTTTGTCATGATACTCTAATTTTATGACCGGCACCTGTATATATATATACAGGGTATATATATATATATATATATATATATATATATATACAGGTATATATATATATATATATACAGGATATATATATATATAGATATATAGATATATATATATATATATATATATATATATATATATATATATATATATATATATACTAGCCAACCCGCAGCGTACCATACGCCGCATAATCAGGCCGGTTTTTTAATAATTTTTAAGCACAGGGAGAAAATTTTACATTTGCAAAATCGGTAATGTAATAAATCAGCAAGAAAAGCAACATTGTAAGAATGCACGGAACAAACTAACACACAATCGTCCGTGCGGCGTAGCGAGGTGGGAGGGGGGTGTGTGCAAAGTGCAGGAGCATCTAAGAAGACGCATGTTTGTCGCGGATGCGAATTGCTGTATGTAGCGTGTAAAACAGTTTGCTATGGTGCACGCGGTCATGAGTCGTAACGAAAACTTGTTTTTTAAAGACTGCTCACTTCATTGTGTTTTAACCTCAGTTGTAAAGGAATGTTTTAATGATCCCATGGGATACCCCTCGCAAACAGTTTTACACGCTGCCTATGGCGATTCACCTTCGCGAGAAACATGCCTCTATTAACAGTCAACGTGTGGGTGGGGGTGTGTACAAAGGGTAGGGACGAAAACAGTGAAAGCGTATGAGTCGCACTTAGTGGCAATTCCACGGTTTGCAGCCCGAATGTGGTTCATTGGCTTACCCACGCCTAGACACACGCTCAATCTCATGCATAATTATTTATTGAATGGTAAACACTTCTGGAAAGACACGGTTGTCTAAAACAGGTTAGTGTGAGAATACAACAGTAAGTGAATGAAAAGATGGAACTCTGGAGAGAGCAAAATACAACACAGTAATGAACCCGCGGCATAACAAACGCCGCATAATTATTTATTGATGGTTGAACTCTTCTGGAAAGACACAGGGACACCCCTCGAAAACTGTTCTACACGCCGCATACAGCGATTCACATCTGCGACAAACAAACCGTTTTACACACTGCATACAGCGAATCACATCCGCAACATGATTTTTCCTAGATGGTCCTGTCGCTTCCACCCTCGCACTCGAAGCATACACACTGCCTGCTCATGTGCCCGGTCGCAAGCCCCAACAGAGTCATGCTGACACACCGCCTGGTCATGTATCCGCTCGCAAGAGAAACTCACAGAGAGCCGCCCACCAGCTGCCTGTGTGTGTGCCTCTGTCTGTCTCTGGCACGGCTTTCTCTTGTGCTGCCTCTGTGTGAACTGGTCAGGCACAGAGAAGGTCAGCTGCTGACAGAGCGTCTCGACTGTTGCAGGGCCTGCATTGGTGAAGCAGGTGAGACGGTAATGAAACAGAGGCACAGGGCTTGTTGGTTTTTAAAGACTGATTCCTTCATTGTGCTTTAACCTCAGTTTTAAAGGATTGTTTTAAGTATCCCATGGGATACCCCTCGCAAACCGTTTCACACGCTGCATATGGCGATTCACCTCCGCGAGAAACATGCCTCTACGAACAGTCAACGTAGCTCGGAGGAACATGACATTAACCTGACCTGCACTGCATGTGGCCTCTACGACAGACGAACATAAATGACGCCATTTTTTCTGTGTCGTTGCGTCCGAGTTGGTGGGCGTGGCCCTGCGAGTTGTCGTCGTATCCAATGGTCTTGGAGTTGGTGGGCGTAGCTCCTTCCTGTGTGCGCCATAGGTGTCTCACTTGTCGGCGGCTTAGTGAATCCACGCCCTTTCCGGCGTGCTTTTCATGGTTGTCTTGCCTTAGTGAATTATATATATATAGATATATAAATATAATTTTTAAAGTAGGTATATCATTTCGACCTGGTCATTTTAAAAGTAGCTCGCAAGACAAAAAAGTGTGGACACCCCGCTCTAGATAAACCCTCAAATACCGCAATTCACTAATTATGAATTCTTCTCATCAACTGCTGTCATAATGACCTATTTTATGATCAGAAAGATCAGCATTAGAATGGTAAATAATTACTGAAATGTTATAGAATAGCTTGACCTCTTAACAACCAAAGAAACTGAACAACTTATTTTTAAATCAAGACATCATTACTATGAACATGAAGAGAAAGCTAATAAGCTCTTAGCTCAACAAATCCACAAGCAAGAAGTTCGCAATGCAATCTCAACAATCACCAACATGAACGGAGATTCATTGACTGTAAAAATATAATGCACACATTTAAAGACTATAAATCCTTATATTCTACTGAGTTTAAAGAAGACAACACACAATCTAATTTCTGTATGCGTTACAGATACCACAAATAGATACTTTTAGTGCAGAGGAACTGGATAAACCTCTGGTGCTATCAGAATTACTAGACGCTATAAAGTCACTTCAAAGCGGGAAAGCAGCAAGCCCTGATGGCTACCCTGTAGAATTTTATAAAAAATTCTCCACTCAGCTAGCTCCCCTCTTATTAGAAACATTTACAGAAGCCAGTGACAATCAAATTCTACCTCAGACTTTTTGCCAAGCATTAATCACTGTCTTTCCTAAGCAAAATAAGGACTTATTACAATGTGTATCTGTGGTGGGCTGGTGGCCTGCCCAGGGTTTGTTTCCTGCTTTGCGCCCTGTGTTGGCTGGGATTGGCTCCAACACACCCCCATGACCCTGTCGTTAGGATATAGCGGGTTGGATAATGGATGGATGGATACAATGTGCATCATACAGAACAATTTTACTTCTGAATAATGATGTTAAGATACTCTCAAAAACCATAGCTAGAAGGATGGAGAAAGTGCTGCCTTCGGTAATATCTCAAGATCAAACTGGATTTATTAAAGGTCGACACTTAGTTTCCAGTCTTCGACGCCTGTTTAATGTAATATATTCACCAGCAAAGTCAAACACCCCAGAGATATTATTATCGTTAGACGCAGAAAAAGCATTTGACATGATTGAATGGAACTACCTTTTCACTACATTAGAGAAATTTGGGTTTGGCCCAAACATTTGTGCATGGATCAAACTACTGTATACCAATCCAGAAGCTTCAGTTTGTATCAACAACATTTGTTCACACTACTTTAAACTAGAATGTGGTACCAGTCAAGAATGCCCCTTGTCACCACTGCTATTTACAATCACCATTGAACCACTGGCAGTTCACTGTCAAAATGCTTATGAGATAAAGGGGATTATAAGAGAAGGACTAGAACAGAAAATTTCTGTATATGCAGATGATATGGTACTATATATTTCAGACCCACAAAATACTGTGCCTGTAGTCTTAACAGCACTTACAGAATTTCAAAAGATCTCTGGTCTCAGAATTAATTTGAATAAAAGTGTGCTCTTTCCAGTGAATCCTCAAGCATAAAATATTAGATTGGACACCTTCCCTTTTATCATTGCAGATCAGTTTAAATACCTAAATATTACAAGCAAACATAAAGCTCTTTATCAACATAATTTCGCCGTCTGTATGGAAAAGCAAGACTTGCATAGATGGTCAACCCTTCATCTCACTCTAGCTGAAAGAATTAATGTTGTTAAGATGAATATCCTTTCTAAGCTTCTCTTTTTATTTCAAAACATTCCAATATACATCAATAAATCTTTTTTTAAGCAATTAGGTTCAACCATAACCTCATTTATTTGGAACCTAAAACAGCCACATATGCAAAGAGCGACTCTACAAAGACCTAAGACAGAAGGTGGGATGGCTCTACCTGATCAAACATACAAGCTATAAAAACCTGGACACAAATAGATGAACATACACAGGCTTGGTCCGCAATGGAAATAAAATCCTGCAGTACTTCTCTATATTCCCTGCTTTGTGCCTCAATAAATGCAAGTTATTGCCAATATACTAATAACTTCAGCTTCACTAACTCAGAATATGGAACCAATGTAGAAAGCATTTTAAGACGGAGAATCTTTTATCTATGGCACCTCTGCATGACAACCACCTTTTTCAACCCTCGGAAACATATGCAGTTTTTAATATCTGGAAAAGACTTGTGTGGGGCGGCACGGTGGCGCAGTGGTAGCGCTGCTGCCTCGCAGTTAGGAGACCCGGGTTCGCTTCCCGGGTCCTCCCTGCGTGGAGTTTGCATGTTCTCGCCGTGTCTGCGTGGGTTTCCTCCGGGCGCTCCGGTTTCCTCCCACAATCCAAAGACATGCAGGTTAGGTGGATTGGCGATTCTAAATTGGCCCAAGTGTGTGCTTGGTGTGTGGGTGTGTTTGTGTGTGTCCTGCGGTGGGTTGGCACCCTGCCCAGGATTGGTTCCTGCCTTGTGCCCTGTGTTGGCTGGGATTGGCTCCAGCAGACCCCCGTGACCCTGTATTCGGATTCAGCGGGTTAGAAAATGGATGGATGGATGGAAAAGATTTGTGATTAAATTACTTAGAGATCTTTATATAGACAACTTCTTTGCATCCTATGAACAATTACATTCCAAATTTATCTTTCCGGCAACATATTTCTTTCACTATCTTGAAATTAGAAACTTTGCTAAACAGTATCTGCCTGATTTTCCTCATCTTGCACCTTCCTCCATGCTGGAAAAAATATTGCTCAGTTTCGAGGACTCGGACAGCATTTCTGCAATATATAAAATTATTTTACAGTCCCTCCCTTTCAAAGATCCAAGAGTACAATGGGAAAAAGATCACTCACTCAACATATCAGAAAAGGAGTGGAAGGTAGCAATGCAGCGAATTCACTCGAGTGCCATATGTGCAACGCATACAATTATTCAACTCAAAATTATATATCGAGCACATCTGTCTCGCTTAAAACTGTCCAAAATGTTTCCAGGGCAAGATCCAACCTGCAAACACTGCAATCAAGTCCCAGCCTCACTGGGTCATATATTTTGGGTCTGCACCAAATTAACATCATTCTGGACAAAAATTTTTAAGTGCCTTTCAGACAGCCTTGGTGTCACAAACCCTCCAAACCCATTAACAGCTGTGTTTAGTGTACTTCCAGATTTCTTAAAGCGGAGAAGGACAAACAAACTGTGATTGCCTTCACTATACTATTGGCACGCAGACTTATTTTGCTAAACTGGAAGACTCCTAACTCTCCTCTTTTAAGTCAGTGGGTAACTGATGTTTTATACTATTTGAAATTGGAAAAAATCTAATTCTCAGTCAGAGGCTCTGTGCAGAACGTTTTCAAAATCTGGCAGGATCTAATCAATAATATTTTAGAATAAGCTCTTAAAGCACTGAGGAAGTAATTCTCTTCGCATTTCTTTTACTTTTCCATTTACAGTATCTTTATCCGCCTATTAAACTCATCAATTTATGTATGTTTACAAGCTTTAAGTTTTACTCTGTTGGCCATGCTCTCTTTCTCAGGGGTGGGAGTTGATTTGTTTTCAATCCTATCCTTCTATATAAAAGCGGTTGGGATTGTCCTTCTGTTCCGTGAGTGCTACGCAGGCGCGGAGTTTGACACCCGCCCCGTCCATTTGCAAAGCACGATGGGATTTGTAGTTTTGTTTTTCCAGGTAAAAGATGATTTTCTACTCCAGACTGTGCGACATCTTCTTCCTTCTTACTATATAAAAGCGGTTGGGATTGTCCTTCCGTCCCGTGAGTAGAAAGCGTAGCGGTATTCCGCTTATCACAGACTTACTAATTGCAGCTTGCGGTAAGAAGCGACATGATGTGAGTAGAGTTCTGGTGCTCCCATCATTCCCTTGCTTTTTGTGCGCGATGCGCTGGAAAAATAGACAAAATTATGTCTCTGGAAATAATTAATGTTGATGGAGTACAAATGCCTCACCGCGTAGTAAATATCAGGGGGGCTCAAAAGGGCGACCTCCATATAGAAAAATAGTTTAAATTTCATCACAAAAATAACAGAAACGACGAGTATTAAAGTAATACCGCTCAAATGCAATATAACCAAATTAATGAGTTTGTATAAAATATCAAATTGATCTACATGTTGAATTGCCTTAAGAAGTGGTCAACTTAAAAGTCGGTCGCCTTAAAAGGCGGGTCAGCCTAGTTTTTTGTAAAAATTGATCTATTTGTATGGAATGATTACAATAAAATCAATAAAATTTTAAAAAAAAGAATAGTTTGGGTAACTTCTTTTATTATATGGACATTGTTATATAGCTAGTTATGGCTCTGCTGTTATTACACCATTAATTTTCTTCCTGGATCCCAGTAAGGTCTCAGTTTTCTTATTTGGGTACTGAGATTGAAAAGTTGAAGAACCCCTGATCTACAGTATCAGGACAAACAGTGCCATCCATTATTATTGGAACCCTTTTTAAAAATTATTAAGAAGGGTTAGAAAAAAAATAACTGTTAGCTGTGGAACCGTCATCTTGCTGAAAAAATGAGAAACATTTGACTTTTAATTGAGACAAGTTCATTCAAAGAAAAACAAAGCCCTCATCAGGAAATAAATATTTTTAACAAAAACACATGTGCCACAATTGTTGGCACTCTTGGAAATTAAAGTGAAAGAATGTAACTGAAGCATGTTTCCCATTTAAACTGGACACTATTAAGTTGATTGGAGTGTATAGAAACTTTTCAGCTGAAATCAATGGCTTCCTGATTAATTCCTGATTAATGTGAGGAGACACAGAACCAAGTTTCCTTAGTTAACCATCATCATGGCAAAGAAAAGAGAACACTCAGTCCAAATGAGGGAGAGGTCTGTTTCCCTTCATTACTCAGGGAATGGTTATAAAAAATAGTTACTTGCCTGAAAATGCCCATTTTTACAGTTAGGGTAAAATAATAAAAAAAAAGTGGTCATCAACTGGAACTGTGACATACTTGCCTGGAAGACGACCCAAGTTTATTTTACCCCATGTACAGTGAGAAGGATGGTACGAGGCAGTAATATCGCCAAGGATCACTGTTGGGGAATTGCAAGTAAAAGCAATACTATCTACTTGCAGAGCCACAGCACCATACGTAACCGCAGTTGTGGACCCACAGTTACAGACATGGAAGTGATGTCACCTTCGTTTCAGGACTGACTTTGTAAAATTACTTTTGGAAGGTTTTGGCAGATCTCAGCAAAGTCGGGAAAGTAACGATGGGTCAAGTACCTGTTCAGAAATTAAGTGATAAAAATGAAAAGGGAAAAACATTACATCAAACCAAATAATATGCATCATTGTGAACTTCAGAGGGTTTCTGCCATCATGTCGTGTCATACATTAAACTAAACAATACGGATCATTTCTGTGAAATATACTATTAACATTTACATTGTGTTTGGGTCTGTGGGAACCATTTAACGGGCAGCACGGTGGCGCAGTGGTAGCGCTGCTGCCTCGCAGTTAGGAGACCCGGGTTTGCTTCCCGGGTCCTCCCTGCATGGAGTTTGCATGTTCTCCCCGTGTCTGCGTGGGTTTCCTCCGGCGCTCGGTTTCCTCCCACAATCCGAAGACATGCAGGTTAGGTGGATTGGCGATTCTAAATTGGCCCTAGTGTGTGCTTGGTGTGTGGGTGTGTTTGTGTGTGTCCTGCGGTGGGTTGGCACCCTGCCCAGGATTGGTTCCTGCCTTGTGCCCTGTGTTGGCTGGGATTGGCTCCAGCAGACCCCCGTGACCCTGTATTCGGATTCAGCGGGTTAGAAAATGGATGGATGGATGGATGGAACCATTTAACATGTCGACAAAATTAAAATCATCAAGATCCGTGTTAACTGAAAACAGTTTTTGTTTACATTCATGAAACAAAATATACAATATAATTACAATGTTTACACCACATTAGAGTTTAGTAAAATGTTAATAATAAAAGTTACTACTTTTTTTAAATGTACAGTGTACAGGGTAAACTGAAAGAAGGGGCAGAATGTCAGGTCTGTTTAATGTCTTCCTAAACAAATGAGTTTAAAAAAATGAAGTGAGTCAGCTGATCTCATTAATTTAGGGATGTCATTCCAAAGTCAGGGCGCTATACAGCCGAAGGCCCTGCTGTCACCCACAGAGTACAGTTAGTGTTGGACACAGAATGAGAGAACCTTAGTGGGCAGGTCGATAACAGAATTTGATATTCAATCCTGTAAGACACAGGGAGTCGTGAAGGTGCAGCAGGATGGCTGTGATGTGCTGGCTGTTGTTGGTTCGTGTCAGAACTCTTGCAGTTGAGTTTTGAATCAGCTGGAGCTGTGATATAAGATTAGTAATGGCACCTGCCAGTAGTGACTTATAATAATAATCAATGTGGGATGTCATAAAAGCAGGGACAAGATTTTCTCAGCATTAGAAAAGGAGAAGAATGAGCAAACATAAAAAAATGTGACACAGGTGGAAGTTTCTTAATATGGCTTAAATGGTTGGAATAAGAAAAGGAGGAATCAAAGTGACACCAAGATTCTACACAGGAAAAGAAGATCTGATGAGATCATCACCAAGAATGGTTGAAGAGAAGCTTGTTTGCTTAAGTTGCACGTCAGTGCCACTTTGCAGGAGTTCAGTTATGTTGCAATTTTATTTTAAAAAGTTTTGCTCAGTTCAGGTTTTAATTTTAATTTAATTTCACTGAGACAGCTGTGATGAAGTGTCACTTTTAACACTGAAATAGATCTAAGCATCATCTGTATAAAAATGATAACCTAGACCAAAGCTAACATGCTCAAGGGGAAGCATAGAGATACAGAAGAGCAGAGGATGTAATTTTATTAACAAAGGGAAGTCAGATGGAGGAACTCATGTGAGAAATTAAGGCATGAGGGTTTCCCTGGACCCGACATAAGCTGCATGGCCACAACACCATATGGAATAACTTTTACATTTACACAAACTGGGCCAGTAGCTCCTCAAGAGGAAGGTAACAATGCTTAGCACAATAAGAAAAAATAAGCCAGAGCTCACATCTCAACTGCTGGCCACAGAGAATAGGCCTGTGAAACCATTAAAGTTTGTCTAAACAAATGACACATTCTTGGTGCACAATGTGACCTGCACAGGGATAGGAGATTCCATGGCCAGAAATGATAATGCTACAAAAAGAGAAGTGGAAAATTTAGACAACACATTATGCCGGATGCTGGAAACAGGCAATTTTTTCAACATATTGAACATAATAATAAAAAAATACTTTCGTCATCTGGACAACCATGAACCAAGACTGGAACAAGGAGAAGGAGATAGGACCTTCTTGAGGAGCAGGGTAAACCATTGGTGACACCTCGCATTCTACTGGGACAACATGTGCCAAAGACCCTAGCATGTAAAACCATTGTATCGATTCAACAGTCCAATCCACAGGGGAACCATTGACGGCACCTGTAATATGTATGTATAGTGAGTGTGTCTGTGTGTCTCACTGTGTTATTTTAGTCTGCTGAACTATACAGTCATTACAGTATTGTGTAGAAAATGAAAATAAAAAGACATTAAACAGACCTGACATTTTGCCCCTTTTTTCAGCTTACCCCCTCTATCTGTCCAGGTACTCAGGGTTTGCATTTTTATCACAAATTATGTTATTTGTTTAAGATTTTTTTGTAGTATTATATATTGTATTTCAGTCTGGATTATTGTCTTTTATTCTATTTGAATGTTTTGTACAGTGATCCCTCGGTATATCGAGCTTCGACTTTTGCGGCTTCACTCCATCGCGGATTTTAAATCTAAGCATATTTAAATATATAGCACAGATTTTTCGCTGGTTCGCGGATTTCTGCGAACAATGGGTCTTTTAATTTATGGTACATGCTTCCTCAGTTTGTTTGCCCAGTTGATTTCATACAAGGGACGCTATTTTGCGGATGGCTTAGAAGCTACCCAATCAGAGCATGTATTACGTATTAACTAAAACTCCTCAATGATATACGATATGCTTCCCGCGTGGTGCTTCGCACACTTCAAAGCTCTAACAGCCCGTATTGATTTTTGATTGTTTGCTTTTCTCTGTCTCTCTCACTCTCTCTGACATTCTCTGCGCCTGACAGAGGCGGTGTGAGCAGAGGGGCGGTTTGCCTAGAGGATACGGATGCTCCTCTAAAATATGCCGCTTTATCGCGGTGCTTCGGCATACTTAAAAGCCCAAAAGCACATATTGATTTTTTGATTGTTTGCTTTTCTCTCATTCTCTCTCTCTCTCTCTGACATTCTCTGCTCCTGACACACATTCCTTTGAAGAGAAGATATATTTGCATTCTTTTAATTATGAGAAAGAACTGTCATCTCTGTCTTGTCATGGAGCACAGTTTAAACTTTTGACTAAAGGGTGTTATTTCATGTCTAGAGGGCTTCTATGGTTTCTACTTCGCGGATTTTCATCTATTGCGGGGGGTTCTAGAACGCAACCCCCGCGATCGAGGAGGGATTACTGTATACCATGTATTTATCTTTATTTTAGTGAAGATATTATTTGTAGCCAATGTTATATAGGTCCCGTTGTTCTTTCTGAATTTTGGGCATAGGAAGGGTGCTATATAAATAAATTGTGTTCTTATTAGTATTTTAATTTTTTTTCTTTTGATGACCCATCGTTTATAATAATAAGTGACAAAAGTTAGAGTAGTTCCATATAAGGCAATTAATATACTGTACAGGTAAAATTCCATTACAACGAATATCTTTACAACAAAAGTTTCATTATAACAAAGTATTTTTATGGTCCCGACTGCTTTCCCATATGACACGAGTCTATTGAAATCTCTTTAGTACGAAAAACATTCATTACAACGAAGTGCCTCAAAGACCTTTAAATGCCTGAATGAATTATCCACAGAGCAGATAGTTCTGTGGTCGCATCTCAGTTGTGCACAATGATCCCCAAACAGAAACAATGTAATTTTTTTGCATTCTTTGAGCTTTCCTCGTACTGTCAGTGATACCTTTTGCCTATTGCTCGTCAACATTTGAAAAACATCCATTAAAATTTAACTCATTGTCACCCTCCTATAGAAACGGCAGACACGAAAAAACGATAGCAGTTAAAATTAGAGAAAAAAAAAACTATTTTTTTGCAGCTCACGATTGTGGCAAAAAGAAAAAAAGCGTTGCCAGTGAATTTGGAATTTTGCCATCAACACTGTCAACTGTCAGCAGTTTTTATGTGGTTCAGTGATGCTCATTCAAGAAACATTCCTAAGAAAATGTGAGGTTTGTAAACTCTCTTGGGACCTCCCCCAACTAGACAGCACACCGAAGAGTGTCCTGAAGTGCAGTCTCTGCATCCGTACGGGGCAACAGCAGGCTCACAGCTATGCTGCATCTCTCCGCCAAAGTAAACAGAAAAGATCTCGATGGGTGATGCAAGGTTAGGAGCACGTACATTGTAAATGCACATAACAGGATTACTTGGTCACTGACTTGGCCACGACCCTGCCTGACTGCTGTGTCTGTGTACAGCAGAGTGGCAGATCACACTACAATAAATGACTGTGCCATTCCCGTTTCAAGCTGACTAAAGCTAGTTTTGCTAAAGTACTGAGACTAAGCCTGATGTTTTGGGGTGCAAGACAGGGGACTTATAGTGCGACCCCGATCTTTTATGATTTGCTTCTGTGGTGCTTCACTGCACCGCTGTGAGCCTGGTATTGCCCTGTCCCAGCAATGGACAAACAATCTTCCACAGACGCTGCAATCGTGCTTCGGGACACACTTCAGCGTGTTGTTCCTGTTGGGTGGGGAGTGGGGGGGGATCCCAAAAGTATTCAGAAACCTCACAATATGAAGAAGAAGTAAAGGTTTATTCATCTTCTGATTTATAACTGTGCTGCACACAACATGCTTCCACATTTAGATAATGTTCGCGTTGAATTCCTCCCATCCAATTGCACAGCAGTGCTTCAGCCATTGGATTTGGGCATCATTCGCCCCCTGAAAGTGTATTATGGCAAGGAAATGCCTTGAAAAATTCTCGTCAGCATAACAGGAGGAGGAGATTAATATTAATGCGAAAGAAGCTATTGAAATGATTGCAAATGCCTGGACTCAAGTTAAAAGAAAGCACTATAGTAACAAATACAGAATCTCATTACAACCAAATTTTCGTTACAACGAAATATTTTTTAGGTCCCTGGGAGTTCATTGTAACGGAATTTTACCTGTATAGCATAATTCCAGTATATAATATGTATTGCTTATTATATGTTTAAAAATATAAGATTGGCTTAAATGTTTATTCTAAATTGGTTTAGAACAATACTGCACACGTGCATTGTACCCGAGCACAACGTAAATGTTAATAGTGCATTTCACAGAAACGATCCGTATTGTTTAATGTATGACACGACATGATGGCAGAAACCCTCTGAACTTCACAATGATGTGTATTATTTGGTTTGATGTCCTATTTTTCCTTCACATTTTTATCGCCTAATTTCTGAACGGGTACTTGACCTGAAGTTAATTTCAGGGCTTTGCTGAGACCTTAGAAATGTAATTTTGCGAAGTCAGTCGTGAAACAAAAGTGACGTCACTTCCAGGTCTGTAACTGTGGGTCTAAAACTGCGGTGACGTATGGTGCTGTGGCTTTGCAAGTGGATGCTACTCAGAAAAAGTAAAATCCTGGGGTTATCAAGTCTCCAGAACCACCATCCATGCCAACAGATTATTTGGAAGGTGCACCAGAAAGAACCCATTTCTGTCAGTTATCCACAAACATAAGTGCCAGGAGTTTCTAAAACATTACTACAACTTTGACTGGAACCGTGTTCTATGTATGGTCTGATGAAACAAAAATGTAACTTTTTGGCAATAAGCAAAGTGGGTTTGGTGTAAAAAAAAAAAAAAGGATGGCTATAATGAAAAGAACCTTGTCCCAACTGTGTCCCAATGTTCTTGTTATCTGTTGTGGCGGATGGCCGGGGTCCATGCCCAGCCGGGATGCCCCTTCGTTATATGTTATGGGGGAGCAGCCATGGACTGTGCATTATCTCCCCCTGGACGCTAGATGGCCATCACTCTGGCAGAGGCGTAGCTAGGGTTTTCAGCTCCCGGGGACAACTGAAGATTTCGCGCCCCCTCCTGTTTGCCAAAATGCAATGGGGAAGGGAAAGAAATTTTTTTAAATGTATTTAAAATAATAGTATTTTAAGAAAAAAATTTCATATAAGTCTCCGAAAATGATAACGCCGCCTTGTGTTCTTTAAAATCTAAATCCATCATTAGTTTTTGTAAGAAAAAATTTGTTTTCCGCATTTAAAAATTATTTTAAAGAAAGTATATAGCAAATTATAAAGCAAAATAATTATATATTTATAAAAACTGCATTACTTACAATTTATTTGTACGAAAATATGATGGGGAAATGTCTAGACTTTTGCAGCCATCTACTAAAATACTTCACTACAGCCCAATCAATTTTCTATCAAACACATAAACGCAAATCACTTGGCACACAGAAATGGCATTTGCAACAACTTACACAATGATACACTAATGGCTCATGTCAGTCGTGTGACCTGTTTAATAACGTCAAAAATGTTTCTGGGTGGGAGTCAAGCATGTTAGAGAAGTGGAGGTGATAAATTATTGTTTGTTGGGTATATAGAAGTAATACGTGCTTCAAAATCAGAAAGAGACAAAAAAACATAGAAAAAAAAGATATCCTCATACTGATGGAATGATGGACTGAGTAAGCGAATGTTTTTTATGTACTTTTTAGTGCATTTAAGAATGGAAAACATTTCATTCTAAAATTTCGTAACATCAATTTGGTGCCCCCTGGATGCTGCACCTGGGTACAGATGTCCCCCCCCCCTTGCACCCTGGGTGGAGGCGGTGCGTCGGTTTCCTGCTGAGCTCCATGGGAATTGGAGTTGGGTGCAGCCCTGATGGGTCCCGCAGGTGCCGCCAGGGGGTGCTACAGCTAGGACTCCTGAGTCTGTATGGGCAGTATATCTGCCACACCTGGAAGTGCAGCCAGAACTCGGCAGTTAACCACCTGCAGCACTTCCGGGTGGTGTATAAAAGGGGACAGCAGCCACCACTCAATGGCTACAGTTGGGAGGAGGAGGTCGAAGCTTGGAGGAGGAGTGGGGGTGCCGAAGAAGAGTGTTTGTGTGTTTACTTGTGGGACTGTGTTGTGCCTGTGGAGATCACAGGGAAGATGTGCCCCACAGGTGAAGAAAATAAAAAGTGCTTTGCTTTTAAAAGTGCCTCCAGTGTGAATCTGTGTTGGGTCAGGCACCTATATCGCGCCTTTTTACACTGTATTTAAACTAGCGCTGGCGAGGCAGAGTAGTAAGAAGCAGTAGCCGATGGTGGCATCTCTGTAAGTAAATAACCAGCATTGTACCAATGAATAGTTATAAGTAACAGGAATAGTGATTCCCTAGTGGGGAAAAAAAACAATGGCTGACTTCAAAGCAGTAAAAAGAAAGGCTCCGCTGCATGTAGTCAGAAGGCCAGTGTTAAGATCCCGATCAGGAATAAACAGTTGTAGCAGCAGACAAGACAGTTGAAAATTAAATAGCAGGCAATATTCAGTAAGCAAGTTTATCTAGATTGAAGAGTTCTTAGCAGTCAGGAAAGTACAACCGTTAAGAAGATGATACTGTAAGGGTTCATTAATATGAAGGAACACAAATGGTACATGTGGAGAGCTTTTAAGTAAAAAATAAGAGGAGCACAGAGTTAGGAGAGAAGATAGAGAAAAACAACATTAACCTAATAGAATAAACAGCAGGCAGTTGAGTGGGAGAATATTACAAGAGCTTAAAGGTTTCAGAAGGTGTAAAATAACTAGCAGTTTTTTAATCTAATTTCTTTTGACTTAATTTTTGCCATATAAGTTAGAACATTAAAATTTAATACAAAATAGTTGAGCAGTTTTAGTAACGCAAACTCATTTATTAGGGGCCTGTTCGTTCAGGGTGCAGAGGTGGGAGACCTCCCTGCAAGGGTTGATTGGCTGTTGGCCAGAGTTGGAGTGGATCAAGTTGTCATTGTCCATGTTGGAAAAAATGACATACATAAGGGTAGTCTGTCGGTTCTGTGATCCAAGTTTAAAGAGTTAGGCGGAGGAGCAGAACTGACAAGGACATCTTCTCCGAAGTTCTGCCTGTGCCATGCACCAGCCAAGATAAGACTGAGGAGATCAGAAGCCTCAAAGTATTGGTCAAATCTTGGTGTTGGATGTAAGGTAGAAGAGTATAGGTTTATGGGGCACTGGGACTCCTTTTGGAACAGATGGGACCTGTTCCACCGTGACAAGTTATATTTGAACTGGAGGGGCACCGATGTGTTGGGGAGGTGTATAAGTAGGTTAATCGAGGATTGCTTAAAATAGGGTATGGGGGTGCAGGGAGTTTAGGACAGGCGAGGTTTATAACTGTACATGGAGGAACGAACAACTGTGTAAAAATAAAAATGCACACTTAATACAAATTTAACCCAACATTTAAATGCAAAAGTAAAATGAGTAACACATTAAAAATAGCTTGCTTAACGCTAGAAGTATCAAAAATAAAAGAAGTGAGTTGGAGTTGTATGTAGTGGAGCTTAATTATTATATTATAGCATTAACAGAAACTTATCTAAATAACAAAGAGGGGGATGAGTATAACATAGAGAGATACATTTACAGTGGGATGCAAAAGTTTGGGCAACCTTGTTAATAGTCATTATTTTCCTGTATAAATCGTTGGTTGTTACGATAAAAAATGTCAGTTAAATATATCATATAAGAGACACACACAGTGATATTTGAGATGCGAAATGAAGTTTATTGGATTTACAGAAAGTGTGCAATAATTGTTCAAACAAAATCAGGCAGGTGGATAAATTTGGGCACCGTTGTCATTTTATTGATTCCAAAACTTTTAGAACTAATTATTGGAACTCAAATGGGCTTGGTAAGCTCAGTGACCCCTGACCTACATACACAGGTGAATCCTATAATGAGAAAGAGTATTTAAGGGGGTCAATTGTAAGTTTCCCTCCTCCTTTAATTTTCTCTGAAGAGTAGCAACATGGGGGTCACAAAACAACTCTCAAATGACTTGAAGACAAAGATTGTTCACCATCATGGTTTAGGGGAAGGATACAGAAAGCTGTCCCAGAGATTTAAGCTGTCTGTTTCCACAGTTAGGAACATATTGAGGAAATGGAAGACCACAGGCTCAGTTCAAGTTAAGGCTCGAAATGGCAGACCAAGAAAGATTTCGGATAGACAGAAGCGACGAATGGTGAGAACAGTCAGAGTCAACCCACAGACCAGCACCAAAGACCTACAACATCATCTTGCAGCAGATGGAGTCACTGTGCATCGTTCAACCATTCGGCACTTTAGACAAGGAGATGCTGTATGCGAGAGTGATGCAGAGGAAGCCTTTTCTCCGCCCACAGCACAAATAGAGCCGCTTGAGGTATGCTCAAGCACATTTGGACAAGCCAGCTCATTTTGGAATAAGGTGCTGTGGACTGATGAAACTAAAATTGAGTTATTTGGGCATAACAAGGGGCGTTATGCATGGAGGAAAAAGAACACAGCATTCCAAGAAAAACACCTGCTACCTACAGTAAAATATGGTGGTGGTTCCATCATGCTGTGGGGCTGTGTGGTCAGTGCAGGGACTGGGAATCTTGTCAAAGTTGAGGGACGCATGGATTCCACTCAGTATCAGCAGATTCTGGAGACCAATGTCCAGGAATCGGTGACAAAGCTGAAGCTGCACCGGGGCTGGATCTTTCAACAAGACAACGACCCGAAACACTGCTCAAAATCCACTAAGGCATTCATGCAGAGGAACAAGTACAACGTTCTGGAATGGCCATCTCAGTCCCCAGACCTGAATATAATTGAAAATCTGTGGTGTGAGTTAAAGAGAGCTGTCCATGCTCGGAAGCCATCAAACCTGAATGAACTAGAGATGTTTTGTAAAGAGGAATGGTCCAAAATACCTTCAACCACAATCCAGACTCTCATTGGAACCTACAGGAAGCGTTTAGAGGCTGTAAATTCCTTCAAAAGGCAGATCTACTAAATATTGATTTCATTTCTTTTTTGTGGTGCCTAAATTTATACACCTGTCTGATTTTGCTTGAAAAATTATTGCACACTTTCTGTAAATCCAATAAACTTCATTTCACTTCTAAAATATCACTGTGTGTGTCTCCTATATGATATATTTAACTGACATTTTTTATCGTAACAACCAACGATTTATACAGGAAAATAATGACTATTAACAAGGTTGCCCAAACTTTTGCATCCCACTGTATCTGAGGTAGGATAGACAGAACAGAAAAGAAGGTGGGGTTGCTGATTATGTCAAGCAGAATTTAAATTCAGTTGGACGATGAGCCAAATCATAGTGATGACATGTGGCTTTGCCTGAAAAGCATTACAGAAAGTGGTCTTATTCTAGGAGTGTGTTATAGACCACTCAATGCAGACAATAATTTCAATGCACATCTTTTTAGTAGTTTTAGTTTTTAGAAGTAATTGGTGACTGATTTTAGCACATTATGTTAAAGCACCAATGCAAAGGGAAGCCAGTCTGGATTTAGTATTTTGTAATAATCAGGATGGAATTGAGGGTGTAGAGGTGATGAAACCACTAGGTCAAGTGACCATAATTTTGGAAGAGTGTGACTACAAAGATTAAAACTGTTAAGTTTAACTTTGGTAGGGCAAATTTTGAGCAGATGCAGCAAAATCTAAGGAGGATGGACTGGGATAAACTTTTAAGTATGGAAACAGTCGAGGAGCAGTGGAAAAGGTTTAAAAAAAAACCTTTTACATGTAATGCAGGACAGGCACATACCTAAACTTGGAATTAGTAGGAAATTAAAAAAAATTCACAATGGGTTAGTAACAAGTTAAAAAAGAAGCTGCAAACGAAAAAAAAAAAGCTGTATAAGGTGTATAAGACTAATAAGTGTGAATCATAGGGCATATGAGAACATGAGGGTAACCACTAAGAAAGTTAATAGGGAGACTAAAAGACAGTTACAGAGGAATATACTGTACCTTAGCAGATAAGGAAAAAGATGACCCAAAGAGATTCTTTCAGAATTTTAGTAGTAAAAGAACAGTCAAGAAGTAAGTGAAGTGTATCAGGAATAGTAATGGGGAATTAAAAAATACATACAATGAAATAGTGAATGCTTTAAACTTGTAATTTTCTGAGGTCTTTACATGTGAAGTAGTAGATAACCTCCAGTGGTAAAAGGGACCAATAAGGAGGTTTTGAGTGATTTAGAAATTGCAGAGGAAGAGTTGCTACTCAGGTTAAATGGCCCGAAATCAAACAAATCACCAGGACAAGATAATATTTACCCTTGAATACATACATAAACTTGTGACGCATATTTTTAGGATTTCACTGCAAACTGGGGAAATTCAGAAGAACTGGAAAATGGGAAATATTATCCTGTTATATAAAAAGGGTGATCGGGCAGATCTAAGCAACTATAGGGAAGTAACCTTAATGTGCATCACACAAAAATTAATGGAAGGAACTATTAAGGAAAACATTGAGCAACACATGGCAAGAACAGGAGTTTTACTTAACAGTCAGCATGCGTTCAGAAGAGAGAGATCATTCTTTTACCAATATGCTGGAATTTTATGAGGAAGCAACAAAAGGGTATGATTGAAGTACAGCATATATTGACTTTCAAAAAGCATTTGATAAGATGCCACATGGGAAGTTGGGAATCAAACTAAAAGAAGTGGGAGTTCAGGGTGATGTTTGTAGGTGGGTGCAAAACTGGTTCAGACATAGGAAGTAAAGGGTTATGGTGTGAGGAACCTTTATCAGAATTGGCTGATGTTAAAAGTAGTGTGCCACAGGGGTCAATGCTAGGGCCACTGCTATATATATATATATATATATATAAATAAATAAATAAATAAATAAATAAATAAACAAACAAACAAATAAATAAATAAATAAATGTTTTGGATAGGAATATAAGTAACAAACTGGTTAAGGTTGCAGAGGATACCAAGATAGGTGGTGTGATGGAAAGCCAGGACGCCCCTTCTGTATATGTTCCAGGGGAGCAAGCATGGGGTACACAGTACCTCCCCCCGGACCACTTGGTGGCAGCCCCCCTGGATGACTGTGGTGCCTCAGATACCCGCAGGTCTCCATGGGAGATGGAGTTCTCCACAGCTCTGTTGGGATCCACGGTGGCCACCAGGAGGCCCTGCAGGGGTTCCTGGGCCCGTCTGGGAAGTAGTTTAGTCACACCCGGAGATGCAATCGGAAGCAGGTGGTCAAGCATCTGAAGCACTTCTGGGTGAGCTATAAAAGGAGCCACCAGCCACCACTCTGGAAGCCAGTGTTGGGAGGAGGGAGACAGCTTCAAAGGAGGAGTGGAGTACTTGAAGAATTTATTTGTGCTTGTCTGTCTTCAGTCTAGCATTCATATCAGCCACACTAATAGACTTCAGCAATGGAAAGTGGCTCTTGGGATGTATAATGTAACTTCTCTCATGGGGGAGGAGCCAGAATTCATACAGGATGTTGAAAGATACAGACAACTTATACTGTAGTCTGACTCACAACTACATATAGCACTTGCTCTAGAACCATACTTCTCTCTCCACTATTCCATTGAAGACAGAAACTCATAAACCCTGCCTGGGTGCTGTACAGATGGAAGTTGCTCCAGAAGATAAGTGGATTCCTTAAATACTACTTCTAGGAATTGAGAGGAAACCTTTGAAAGGTGTTTTCATGTATGTAATCAACCAACTATTCAAAGTAGTTGGTTTTTTATAGAGATATTGGATTTTGTGTTCAAAAGGATTACATCTATTGGCTCTGTAGTCCTCCTGGGAGGGTTCAGTGCTCTCATGGAGGAGAAATGGAAATACCTGGTGGCTTGCGACTAGGAGGAATGGCCTGCCTGAAAGGTCAATTATTGTCTTTGTAGTTGCATCATCTGATCTGAGGCCGCATATTGTGGACATTTGGTTAAGGAGAGCTGCTGAGTTGTCCCTTGGTGGTGAATACTGCACAGAAAGATGGAACAGTCATTGGATAGATCTAGAATACCCAAAGAGATGACAAGGTTGTACAAGGAATGATTCATATGTGTTTCTATTGAAACTGAGTTCAACTCCCACCTTTTGAAGTGCTTCTTCTGCATCTTGGGAGAGGTCAGGGACACAGACTTCAACCAGCCAGTGTTCAAGATGCTAGTAGTGGAGACAGCGACAAGAAGATGTGGCCAAAAGCTTGTTGGTTCCTGTCATGGTTACAGCCTTTGAACCCCATTACACATCAGGGGTAAGGAAAGCTGTCAATCTGAAGGAAGAACTCTTCTCTGAAATGTCAGAAAGTCTCCAGATTTAAATGATAGGTACAACAAGGCCAAACATGTAGTAGCTGTTGCAGTGAATGAACTAAAACACTCTGTTTGGATGCCATTTGGTGAGGCCAAGAAACCAATCATGCAATAACCTGGGAAGAATGAGCAGGGTGTCACCCTGACTGTTTTCAGTAGGGCTGGGCAAACTTGTATCTC
Source organism: Polypterus senegalus (assembly GCF_016835505.1). NCBI lineage: Eukaryota > Metazoa > Chordata > Cladistia > Polypteriformes > Polypteridae > Polypterus > Polypterus senegalus. Next base: position 166,157,318 of record NC_053164.1, on the reverse strand, counting down.
AACAAGATATCTCAAGATACTGATGAGAAATGGAAAAAGTACATTAAGGAATGCTCAATTTTTAAATTTCTCTTTATTAATTTTTTTGGAAAGTGAAATGTGATAATTTTATTTAAACTGAAGGACCTGACAATTTTTTTTTTTCATTTGTCATGTAACAGCATGTATTATATACATACAACTAATGTGCTTTTATAATTACCCATGAACTAATTGCATTTGGTCTTCGGGACAAAAATACAACCCGAAGACTCCCTTGTGGTTTTACTATATTTGTGAACTTGTAGAGGTGTCAGCTAAGAGGGCCAAGACGGGTTGCATCTTGTCTGAGATGGACATGTAGTTGAGTGCAGCTATGGCACAAATTGAGTGGGACAGGCTGAAAAAAAGGCCTTAAAAATTGCAACATAATTAGCCCCAATGCTAATTTTGTTCTAGCGTCAATGCAGATGTAAGGTGTAAAATATGGTGAAAATATGGCCATGCCTATGTGGGCCTCCATCTACATGAAGTTAAAATAGCTAGAAAATTTTAAAATAAAAGCAAAATATGTCATATTCTTTGTTCTATGAACAAAATAACTGCATACATTAACAATTTTCTCACAAAATCAGTAATAGGTGTTCACTGGCGTTAATGAGACAAAAAAAAAAAACACTGCAACAGTACAATAAATGTTTGTCATCATCAGACAACAAGCTTGTGTTTTAAGTTTGGTGTCTGACAACGATCACGTACCAACAGTTGGCAGCATTGACGTTGACTGTTTTGGTGTTTTAGCATTAGCATCCTTGCTGCAGCTGTCAGTGGGAACGTTGGTGTCATAAACAATGTCAGATGATTCCTGCTTTTTATGTTTTGTGACAAAAGCATCATATCAAGATTGTCGGGCCTGTTTGGCTGGATTGTTTTGGCCAATGACACATCAAGCGCACCAAATGTTGTTGTGTGATCACTCTTCATAGTCTGCAAAAAGTGCAAGTTCTCTGGAATTTTTATAATCTTTTCTGCAATGGCAGGCCACAACTGCAATGTTTTGTCTAACTGAGAGTCCATTACTTGTATTCTGTTTGTGAAAGCTGGCAACACATAACAAGCTTTTGGTATTGCTCTTAGCTTGGCATTGTCATCCAGAGGTTTTATAATTTTTTCACACACTTTTCGTTGTGTCATCATCGGAATGTTCGTTTTTCATAGAATGTCTTAACCTGCAACAACACCAGCTTAGCTGCCTCCCAATTGTTGCGATTTTCATGGGTACCATCTTGAATATGAAACATCAGACACTGTAATACTTGACGGCATGTTGGAAGACATGAACCAGTTATTTCTGAATCAGCCTGTGTAATTCCACCACCTAACTCATACAGTGCAGCATTCTGTCTAGTACTTGGGGTGTGCCCACAGCTTCTTAGCAATAATGAACATTTGTCACTTGATTCTGCCACTGAACTCATTTTATCTATAAACTAGCAAAATACCTGCGCTTCACAGCAAAGAAGTAGTGTGTTAAAGAAATTATGAAAAAGAAAAGGAAACATTTTAAAAATAACGTAACATGATTGTCGATGTAATTGTTTTGTGACTGTTATGAGTGTTGCTGTCATCAAGGATTTGATTATCATTATTTCTTTCAATCAGGTTCGTATTTGGAGGATGTGTTGTGTTCAAGTTACTGTGTTTATCAACCGTTGTAAAGATAACAGGTTTCATTCATCGAAGTGTTCACTACCCAAATCGGTACTCGTGAATCTAAGATGTTTAACAGGCATTCCCGGTATTAAGTTGTGGATTTGCCTGTGAATATTTAGCGACAGTGCGTCTATGAACTTAATTTAAACTTAAGCTTTACACCTTGCTTTCCTATTGATATGTCTACAAAGGCTTGTTCAGCTTCAGAATGTTGTTCCTTTCTTACTGCATCAATAAACAGCTCGTCTTCCTCTTTATCTGAGACATCACACACTGCATGCACGGGTTTACCTTTCCCGGTCCTGCAAACTTTAGCGAAGTGGTTCAATTTACCACATTTTTTACACTGTCTTCCTTTAGCTGGACATTGACTTTTTCCACAGTGTGCTTTGTTTCTGCAGTAGCTGCACTTATGAATATGCTTGTATGCGTCACTCGCTTCATAATCTTTTGCTGCCTTCTCAATTATGTAATGCGTTTTTTGTTCAGCGCTCTTTGGAGCTCTTGCTTGTTGTCTACATACTGCGTTCACAGTCAGTTCACGTGAACCGCTCGGAGTACATGCATCGAAGGTTCTCAGCTGTGGTTGTGCTATCTCGTGTGATCTTGCGATGTCCACGGCTTTATTTAATGTTAGCTCAGACCCGGCACTTAAAAGTTTCTGTCACACTTTTGCTGAGTTTGTGCCAAACAGTATTTTATTCCTGACCATGTCATCTTCGTTTGCATAAGCACAGCCCTTCTCCAGCAATTTTAACTCCGTCACAAAGTGATCAAAAGTCTCATTTATACCCTGCGTCTTCTCATTAAACTAGTATCTCACAAATATCATATTCGTCTTAGGCATGACAAACGCCTCAAAACGGTCATAATAAGTTTTCAGTACCTTGGCTTTCTCCTGGGTGACAGTCCATGTGTTAAAAATGTATCTTCCCTTTTCCCCAGTCCACAGGAGCAGGTAGCTGCATTTCTCACTCTCGTCTTTGCCTTTTAGCAGGCCAGAAAACATGAGCTCCACGTGCTGTCGGAACTTTTTCCATTCTCCTGGCAGGTTAAGAGAATACCAGTCAATTAGTGGCGAGGGAACTCCAACAAAATCCATGACTGTCCTCTATTCTGACACCATGTCTTGTTTTCACAAATTGTAAAAAATGAAATGATGGCGAGACTTTCTTTTAAAGTATGCAGGGGAACTTTATTTATTACAGCTCTTACATTCACGGCATCCATGCTCTAAATTAACTTCCATAATAGTAACCTTGAGGTCCCTTTTTCTGGTGCCTTCCTGACAACATAGGTGCCTAAACCATGCCTGATAATAATACATTTCAATGACATATAAATATTACAGTGATCACCCCGATAGACATCTCACCACCCAAATTGCTACTCATGAATCTAAGATGTTTAACAGGCATTCCCGGTATTAACTTTTTGATTTGCCTGCGAATATTTAGCGGCAGCATGTCTACTGGATTGCTGCTGACAGAAGGCCTTATATGGGCAGGCACACAATCACGTGGGAGGTGTGGGTATGGGGGACGCAGTATAGGCAGGCAGGCAGCCAACCACGTGGGAGGCGTGGTGATGAGGGACGCAACTCCGCCACACACGGCGACCGAGTTGCAGGCTATGGCCGTATATGTATGTAAGTAGAATTCAGTTATGACCGTTACATGTAGAATTTCAAAATGAAACCTACTTAACTTTTGTAAGCAAGCTGTAAGGAATGAGCCCGCCAAATTTCAGCCTTCTACCTACACAGGAAGTTGGAGAATTAGTGATAAGTGAGTCAGTGAGGGCTTTGCCTTTTATTAGTATAGATGAAACACAATCAAAAATGTCTGTACTTTGTACTAAAATGTCGGAATTTAATTGTATCTGGTCCCTTACCAAGATTATATAGAGGGGATGTGATTTATAGCAGATTGCATTCCTTTCACTGCTGGCTAGAAATCTGGTGTGCAAATAAAAGCATAGCATTTGTGAACAATTGGGATGATTTTTGGGAAAGGCCTGGATTTTTCAGAAGAGATGGTCTTCATCCTAACTGGAGGGGATCTTATGTATTATCCCAAAATATGGCAGCAAAACTGCCTGGTTGACTGATTAGAGCACCATCCAGGCCGCAGTCATGTGATCTTAAATCACAGGCTGTTCTTTATCCCACCTGTTATTTTCCTGAAGCTGTTACCCATAATCCCTGTTGTGGGGCATCCAGTAAATTTAGTCTTGATACAAACCATAAATTAATTGATAACCAAAAAATAAGGTGTATAATTAGACCAAGGGATAAAACCAGACACTCCACCAGGGGCATCTGTAATAGAAATTTAATTCAAATTAAAACAAAAAATATATCAGCAGTTCAGAAAGAACCATGCAGTTTTAAATGCTGTTTATTGAACATTCGCTCTCTTGGCACTAAAGCTGTTTTGGTAAATGATATAATATTAAGTACAAAATCTGATCTGTGTCTTCTTACTGAAACCTGGCTTAGTAAATGTGACACTGTTCCCCTAGCTGAGGCGTCACCAGATGGATACTCGTTCCTTCATAAGTCTAGAGATTCTGGTCGAGGAGGAGGCCTTGGAATAATTCATTGTAACAAAATGCAAATCACTCCTAAAAATTTAGGCAACTTTACATCCTTTGAGGCATTCATTTTAAATATTAAAACAGATTCCAACACAATTATAGTGCTAGTCTACAGACCACCAGGGCCATATTCATTGTTCATGACTGAATTTAGCAACCTTCTGTCTGATTTGGCTATAAATTATGATCACGTAGTTCTGATGGGTGATTTTAATGTACACATTGATGTGGAAACTGACACTTTTAGCAAATGTTTTACTTATTTGTTAAATTCAGTAGGATTTTGTCAGATTGTCAAAGGTCCAACTCATAATCATAACCATACATTAGATTTAATTATAACTTACAAAGTTGAAATTCAAAATTTAAATATTACTCCATTAAATGTAGTTATTTCCGATCACTTCTTAATTACATTTGATTTAGTTCTGCCCATGCCAGCGCACTCAGATTAAAACAAAGACAGTGCGACATCTAGATTGTAATTCTGCTTCAAAATTTATAGATACCTTGAGTAAGTCGAGTGTAATTGTGGAAAACCATTTAGATCAGTTAACATCAAATGTAAACGTGGAAAACAATTTAGATCAGCTAATATCACATTATAATGTGACCTTGAGAGATGCTCTGGACACAGTGGCTCCCCTAAAACAAAAGTGATCAAAGCACATAGAAACTCTCCCTGGTTTAATGAAAACACTCGAGCTCTTAAATTAGAGTGTCAAAACTGGAGCAGATGGAGAACAACAAAGCTACATGTCTTTCAAATTGCATGGACAGAGAGTGTAAATAAATATAAAAAAGCCCTCTTTAAAGCTCGCTCAGAATACTATTCTACATTAATAGATAGCAATAATAAAAATCCTAGGGTACTTTTAGAGCAGTGGCTAAATTAACAAATGGGAATTCAGATCAACAGTGCAAAATACCAACAGATATTAGCAGTACAGACTTTATGAACTTCTTCAATGAGAAAATTAAAAATATAAGATCCCAGATCTCAGCATCACAGTACAAACCAAATACTAGCTTAGCAGACCCTGCACATTGCATTCAGCACTTTAATAATTTTAATCCTGTAACTCACCAGGAAGTCTTAACTTTAATTACTAAAATGAAGCCCACTACTTGTTCCCTAGATCCAGTGCCAACAAAACTAGTAAAAGTGCAATGGATGTTCTTGCAGCCTATTCTAACCATTATCAATAGTTCATTACTGCATGGCACATACCTGATGCACTAAAAGTGTCAGTCATTAAACCTTTACTTAAAAAGTCAGACCTAGACCCACACATACTAAATAACTATAGGCCTATTTCAAATTTACCATTTCTCTCTAAAATACTAGAAAAGTAGTCGCCAGTCAGCTTCAGTCACACCTTACGCATTACAATTTATTTGAGAAATTCCAGTCTGGCTTTCGACTGGTCATAGTACAGAAACGGCACTAACACGGGTTGTAAATGACATTCTGATATCCTCTGATGAAGGAAATTCCACTGTAATTATGTTGTTGGACTTAAGTGCAGCATTTGACACCATTGACCATTCTATTTTACTGCACAGGCTAGAAAAGCGATGTTGGGCTTACAGGCCCGTGCTCGCTTGGTTCAGTTCTTATTTATCAAATCGATTCCAGTATGTACAGAAATGTGCTGACAGTACTCCATCATTATACACAGAAGTTCAATATGGTGTCCAGGGCTCAGTACTGGGACCTTTACTGTTTTCACTTTACATGCTTCCACTGGGATCTCTCATTAGGAAACATAATGTTAATTTTCACTGTATGCAGATGACACCCAGTTATACCTTTCATTTAAATCAAATGAAGTTTCTCCGATGTTGTCTTTAATTAGTTGTGTTAGTGAATTAAAGGAATGGATGAATGAGAACTACTTGTCTTTAAATACAGATAAAACAGAGATGTTAATTGTTGGAGGGAATGACGCTGATCACAGCAATATTTTGTCTCATTTAACTCAGTTGGAATCCCAATTAATTTTACTGAATCAGCCCGCAATCTAGGAGTTATCTTTGACTCTAGCATGTCATTTAAAGCATATTACAAAGTCGTCCAAAACATGTTTTTCCATCTTAAAAATGTTAGGAAATTAAGGCGCTTTCTAAATAAACAGGATTGTGAGAAATTAATTCATGCATTTATCTCTAGTAGGATTGACTACTGCAATGCGGTGTTCACTGGCTGTTCAAACTGTTCTCTATACAGCCTCCAGTTAATCCAAAATGCGCTGCAAGAATTATTACAAGAACAAGAAAATATGAACACATAACCCCAGTTCTTAAATCTTTACACTGGCTCCCAGTTAAGTTTAGGGCAGATTTCAAAATCCTCCTTTTAACATATAAAGCATTAAATGGCCAAGGTCCGCTTACTTGTCTGAACTTATCATGACTTACAAACCTGAGCACATTAAGATCTCAAGATGCCGGTCTGCTTAGGATTCCAAGGATTAATAAAATAACAGTGGGAGGTCGAGCTTTTAGTTACAGGGCCCCTAAACTGTGGAATGGTCTTCCTGCTTCCATAAGAGATGCCCCTTCAGTCTCAGCCTTTAAATCCCGGCTGAAGACTCACTACTTCAGTTTAGCATATCCTGACTAGAGCTGCTGATTAACTGTACATACTGCATCTCTGTTGTTAGTCATTAGCACTATAACATAAGTAACATGATAATTATATTTGAATACTAACCCTCAACTATTCTGTTTCTTTTCTCGGTACCCAAATGTGGCAATTGGTGCCACGGCCCACCTGCCAAGTTGTTTGCCTGCCTATGGTAAAGTCATCCCTGATGGAGGATCACAGGAATCATGGGAAAGAGGGGTCCTTTCATCGGAGCAACGTTTCAGCCGTGGCATGGCCAAATGGGGAGGCAGCTAGATGGATGAGGTCTCCAGGACTCTAAAAATATCCAAACCTAATTATGTCATATCATCTACTGTTAAACCGTACTTCTAAAATTTGTATTATTATGCTGTCTTAAGGAATTGTTCTGTTCTGTATATTGTATTGTATTGACCCCCTACTTTTGACACCCACTGCACGCCCAACCTACCTGGAAAGGGGTCTCTCTTTGAACTGCCTTTCCGAGGTTTCTTCCATTTTTCCCTACAAGGTTTTATTGGGAGTTTTTCCTTGTCTTCTCAGAGAGTCAAGGCTGGGGGGCTGTCAAAAGGCAGGGCCTGTTAAAGCCCATTGCGGCACTTCCTGGGTGATTTTGGGCTATACAAAAATAAACTGTATTGTATTGTATTGTACTAATAGTATCACATGAAAATAGTAGTGACTGGTGAATGTTTATGAAATAAATGAGTCATGGAAAGTCACAAAATTATCATGAAATAACTATAAGCAAATGAAGCAACTGCCGCTAATAAGTATAATCTGTTTATTATAAAACTAGCAAAATACCCGCGCTTCGCAACGGCGAAGTACTGCCTTGAAATTTTTATTAAGAAGAAAATTAAACCTTTTTAAACTGAGGGGAAATATCCCAATAATTATTTGTTAAGGATCTCTTTGTATACCACATTGTCAGTTCAGCCCTCCGGTTGTAATATGACCAAGCTGTGCGCTGAGCTTACCCTTGAGCATGCAACGTACAGTTGGCCATGTGAAAAGTAATCTTGTTTCAAATCTCACAGCTTGGACTGCTGCTGTCATAATCGGTTTGCGTTTCATGGTTTGTTTCAATTACGACAGTATTTGTAGGACTTTTGTTGAAGTCACATTCGGCATTTGTCAAGCGTTGTAAGCACACAACCGGTTTCATCGATAACTTCCCATCCAGCTTTTGAGAGTTTAAACATTCATAAACATCAAAGTGTCCACTACTGAAATCGTCACCTGTGAATCTAAGATGTTTAAGAGACATTGGCGGATGTTGAAAGGTGTAAAATATTTGGCCATTTCGGTACACTTGAAAGCGACAACCGAACAATTCAGCGGCAGCCATCAACTCACATGCAGAACCATAGGTGAAGGGCTTAAGCATTTCACTCTTATAGTGCTCCTGTGTAGTATAATTATCTCCTGTACCGTCATCAGTCCACACCTTGAACCTGTACCAGTCATTCAATACATAAGACACAATGTTCCTCTGGATATCAAGAGTGAGCCTGATATGGCCATGCAATATGTAACAAAGAGAATGGAAAAGGCAGGTGCCATCTCCAGGCATGGAAACCACTCGGTAAGTGACAGTTCTTTGATTGATGGTGATCACCTCGATAGACATGTTAATGGGGGTACGGTTGGAATGATAAAGGAAATTGGTACCTGAACAATTTAAAGTAAGTCTAAAATACCTACACAATAACTATAATCATAATAAACGAACAATACAACAGCGGAGATGCCGTGGATTAAATAAAAAGGCTGCAGTTATCAGCAGGGAGACGTGAATCCCGTGGCGAAACAAGGAAGGGAATGTAGAGACCGGAGCGACGGACGGCCTTATATAGGCAGGCAGCCAACAAAGTGGGAGGCGTTGGGATGGGGGACCCAACGCCACCTCACATGGTGACCGAGCTGCAAGCTATAGACGTATATATGTACGTAAGTAGGATTCAGTTAGCGTTGGGAACCCGCGTACCAAATTTCTTGAAGATGGGCCCATAAGTAACAAAGACCATTGGAAAGTTCAATATGGCGGCCGACAGTGGCGTCATACCACTGAAATAAGTATGTACATCGGTTTCGGTTAGCACAGGGAAGCCGCCTACCAAATTTTGTAAAGATGGGGCCATAAATAAGAAAGTTCAACATGGCGGACGTTGTCGACCGTTATGACCGTTACGCGTAGAATTTCGAAATGAAACCTGCTTAACTTTTGTAAGTAAGCTATAAGGATTGAGCCTGCCAAATTTCAACCTTCTACCTACACGGGAAGTTGGAGAATTAGTGACGTTGGAAAGTTCAATATGGCGGCCGACAGTGGCGTCATACCACTGAAATAAGTATGTACATTGGTTTTGGTTAGTGCAGGGAAGCCGCTTACCAAATTTCATGAAGATGGGGCCATAAATAAGAAAGTTCAACATGGTCAACGTTGTCGACCGTTATGACTGTTACGTGTAGAATTTCGAAATGAAATCTGCTTAACTTTTGTAAGTAAGCTGTAAGAAATAAGCCTGCCAAATTTCAGCCTTCTACCTACACGGAAAGTTGGAGAATTAGTGATGAGTGAGTCAGTGAGTGAGTGAGTGAGTGAGTCAGTCAGGGCTTTGCCTTTTATTAGTATAGATGCAACCAATCATAACCAACTACAAATGACCATTCAATAAAACAGGAACTGACAAAACTTACCAAAATTTATTAAAAGATGTGTGCTACAACAATGTCAACACTGCCTGCAGCAAAGAATATTCATTCCTATAAAAGAAACTTCACATAAATAAGTAAAGCTGCAGTAATTAGCAAGTGTTATTGAAATATTTAGACTGAAGGTGGTCCCCCTACATAAAGTAATAATTGAAAGATACTTTGCACTTTTAACAGCAGTGTAACATAGAACATTTTTAAACTAGGGACAGTTCATATTTCAAAAGTTGGGGCAAATGATGCACCCTAACATACAATGTGCATGTACCACAAAGCGAGTTTGTCTGTTTGGGTTGAATGACAAATAAGGTGAATGAAAGCACTGAAAATTTTTTAATATATATTTAAAATGTATATACTGTATATATATGAGAGAGAGAGAGAGAGGGAGAGTATACAGTCTCCTCCACAATTATTGGCATCTCTGGTAAAAATGACTAAAAAGGGTTATTAGAAAATTACATTGTGATGAATTGCCTTATTATCTCAGAGAAAAAAATAGGGGAAATTTACTCTTTAACTGAACTAAATTTATTCTGAGAAAAGAAATCATCTATCATTAAAGAATTATTTTCAAAATCTCAATCTATGCAACGATTATTGCATACCTGTATTTAATACTTTGTACAACCTTCCTTTTCAAATAAAACAGAAGTGAGACTTTTCCTATAATATCTTATAAGGTTGGAGAATATATAGAGCAGGGAATCTGTAACCATTCCTCTTTACAAAATTTCTCCAGATCATCTACAGTTCTAGGTCCTCTCTTGTGCATTCATAGGTGTGGAAACTTGGTGATCCCAAGATGCTACCTTTCTCTGTATTTCTTGAACAGTGATCGTTGAGGATTTATTTTTATCTCTGTTATCATCCTGCTCACTGTGCATGAAGGAGAAATCAGCAAGTCCTCTTCCAGGCAAGCGGGTAACGGTTTCAGTTAATTTGAACTTTTCATGTATTTCCCTAACTGTATACATATGAAAAAGTTTGGGAACCCCTCTCAGCCTGCATGATAATTTACTTTCAACAAAAAAGATAACAGTGATATGTCTTTCATTTCCTAGGAACATCTGAGTGCTGGGGTGCTTTCCAAACAAAAGATTTTTAGTGAAGCAGTGTTTAGTTGTATGAAATTAAATCAAATATGAAAAACTGGCTGTGCAAAAATTTGGGTACCCTTGTAATCTTGCTGATTTGAATGCAAGTAACTGCTCAATACTGATACTTGCAACACCAAATTGGTTGGATTAGCTTGTTAAGATTTGAACTTCATAGACAGGTGTGTCCAATCATGAGAAAAGGTATTTAAGGTGGTCAATTGCAAGTTGTGCTTCACTTTGACTCTCCTCTGAAGACTGACAGCATGGGATCCTCAAAGCAACTCTCAAAAGATCTGAAAACAAAGATTGTTCAGTATCAGTTTAGAGGAAGGCTACAAAAACCTATCTCAGTGGTTTAAGTCTCTCTGTTTAAGTCTTCAGTTAAAACTCATCTTTTTAAACTTGCCTTCTCTATGTAAACACTGTACTGTATTGTGTGTTGGGTGTTGTGTAAAGTGTACGGTGTCCTTGAGTGTTTGAAAGGCGCCTATAAATAAAATGTATTATTATTATTATTATTAAACTGTCAGTTTCAACTGTAAGGAATGTAATCAGAAAATGGAAGGTCACAGGCACACTAGCTGTTAACCCAGGTTTGGCAGGTCAAGAAAAATACAGCAGCGGCATATGCGCAGGATTGTGAGAATGGTTACAGACAACCCACAGAACCCCTCCAAAGACCTGCAAGAACATCTTGCTGCAGGTGGTGTATCTGTACATCATTCTACAATTCAACTCAATTTGCACAAAGAACAGCTATATGGCAGGGTGATGAGAAAGAAGCTCTTTCTGCACTCATGCCACAAACAGAGTCACCTGTATGCAAATGCTCATTTAGACAAGCCAGATTCATTTTGGAACAAAGTGCGTTGGGCTGATGAGACAAAAATTGAGTTATTTGGTCATAACAAAAGCGCTTTGCATGGAGGAAGAAGAACACCACATTCCAAGAAAAACACCTGCTACCTACTGTCAAATTTGGTGGAGGTTCCATCATGCTTTGACGCTGTGTGGCTAGTTCAGGGACTGGGGCCCTTGTTAAAGTCGAGTGTCAGGTGAATTCAACCCACTATCAACTAATTCTTCAGGATAACGCTCAAGCATCAGTCACAAAGTTAAAGTTACGCAGGGGTTGGAAAATCCAACAAGACAATGACCCAAAACACAGTTCGGAATCTACAAAGGCATTCATGCAGAGGGAGAAGTACAATGTTCTGGAACGGCCATCACAGTCCCCTGACTTGAATACCATCTAAAATCTATGGGGTGATTTGAAGCAGGCTGTCCATGCTCGACAGCCATCAAACTGAACTGAACTGGAGAGATTTTGTATGGAAGAATGGTCAAAAATATCTCCATCCAGAATCCAGACACTCATCAAAGGCTACAGGAGGCGTCTAGAGGCTGTTATATTTGCAAAAGGAGGCTCAACTAAGCATTGATGTAATATCTCTGTTGGGGTGCCCAAATTTATGGACCAGTCTAATTTTGTTATGATGCATATTGCATATTTTCTGTTAATCCAATAAACTTAATGTCACTGCTGAAATACTACTGTTTCCATAAGGCATGTCATATATTAAAAGGAAGTTGCTATTTTGAAAGCTCAGCCAATGATAAACAAAAATCCAAAGAATTAAGAGGGGCTCCCAAACTTTTTCATCTGACCGTATATGAGCTTTTTGATGTGAAAAGATTTTTTTTATCAATTCTCTGACATATGAAGGTCAACACACTTTTCTCTCATTTAAATTGTGTGTTTTGTTATCTTTCTCATGTTGATGAATAAATAAGGGAATTTGGCCAACTTATATTTATACAACTATGAAACAGTTTGGAAGTTTCAACACATTCTGATCAACCTAAAAAAGTCAGATGGAAAAATGTTTCTGTTAGACTTTTTTCATAAAAATTTCTAGAGATGCCAATAATCATTGCACATGTGGTTTTGTTAAAAATGATGATTTCTTGATGAGGGATTATTTTTTCAATGAATAAATTTACTTCAATTAAAGGCTGGAAATTCACCCATTTTTGTGCAGTGAAAGATTATAATAATTGACCAAAGATGATTAACTCACAGCTTTACTTCCATACGGACAACCAGAAATGGGTATGTTTAACATTTATACATATAAAAATATGGCTAAAATATTTATCTAAAATAATATTACATACAAGCTTAGTATTTTCCTTCTATCCAGTAAGCCCATCCTTAATCTGATTAAAGGTAGCTGCTGAAAGTTTTATATTATTCAGAGATATCCACTTATGTACTATACCAAAATGAATATTCACAAAAAAAAATAAATAAATAAAATAAAAAAAATAAAAATCGGTAGTGGACTTCCCTAGACTTTGTCATCTACTCAGATATGGGGATGGATATTTGAGGAGTAAACTGCAAGACAATGATTATATTTTTATATTACTTGGGGGCTCTGCTGCTCGCGTATGGGGAGGCGGATGTACAATTTAAACATATTGTTATTTTCATGGGAACTGTTACATATGCATAATAAAACTATTTTACATTACAGCGAGTAATTAACCATAGTAAAAAAACTCATCCTGAGACTGTTCTTTGGATAAAGTTACACATACTCTATTGTGCCCTTTATGAATGTACTTGTACTGTAGATGTACTTAATACTCATAACCGATGCACAATACTCAACATTAATATGACAATCAAATCGTTTGAGTAAATACAGGTTATACGGTACAATCATTGAATTATTGATCATCACAATTTTACCATCTTTCTTTCCGTGATAAGTATGATGTTTGTGACGAATGTCACTGCAGTGATAATCAGGAAAACCGGTCCGAGTCATATCTGTTAAATTATCGAAACCTTTAGGAAATTTCTTTAAATGCTTTTTTTTTTTTAAGAGTCCCAACATACTGAATCTTTTAAATGAAGTCTGTGAGAAATATGTTTAATGACTTTGTACCATAATTCAGGATAAGTTTCTCTGTTTGGAATTTCAGCACAGACAAACCGATCTACATCATCAGGAGTTAATAAATGCATGTGAGGCAAACCCCGTTTTTGAAACTGTGGGAAATGTGTAAATGTATGCTCTGATTTGACCAAACACTGAATCGAGTTCTTTCAATAAACTAAGATTTTCTGATTAAACAATCTAATTACGAAAGTTGGAATATCCAGAGCTGAAGTAGCCATTGACATTGTTCTCAAGAACTGAAGAATTTCTAGCCACTGTGGATTGCAAGTCATTGTAATAAATAAATCTGGCTGACTGATAGTTCAGGATATTGCCATTGCATATAACTATGTTGCATCGCTTCTCCGTGATCATAAATATAAACCTGACCGAACTGTGGTTTCTTTGAAATTAAACTTGTAGTAGCTTTAATTGTAGTGGGACCACAGATTCTCATAGCATATGGTCCTGAATTGTGTAAATCTACATTTTGACCATTGAAAGAAGCAAACTCAAACAGATTACTGTATATTCGGATACTTTGCCTGTAGTGTTTGTGGATTTCGCTTTCACCAAACAACAAATCTTTTAATTCTAGCTGATACACCTCTTCACTGTGAAGAAATACTACTTTTCAATGATGGCAACATGAATTAGACGATCTTCAAGTCTCCAACTTAAACTCTAAAGCTGAACAATATCTACATAGTTCTGACATATCACCTATGTCCATATATTTGATCACTTTTCGCTCTTCCGTTATTTAACCAAGTAATAATTTCCATTTGTTAGCGCTAATGCAATCTTTACTATTAGTTCTTTGAGACTTTCGAATTTTACTACTTTCATAATCTCTAACCTGCTCTGCATGTGTATCGTGCAAACATTTTTGAACCTGTTTACAACGTTATACTTTGTTTTCTACTCTGTCTTTTATTTCCGACCCCGCTTGGACTTGCTAGGTTTTCAATTCCACTTGGTCTGGGCTGATTATTACTTTCCTTATTTTTCCAAATTTGCACTTAGATTATTAATGCCATTTTTTTATTCTTTTCTCTCAAAGCTTTTGGGCCTATTTTCGAAGTACTACCCTTTCTTCTTCGCTTAGTCATTGACGTGTCATCTAGAACGTATAAAATTATTGTCAAGAAAAGGACTACAACAAAGTAAACAAATAGATTGTATGTATAAAAATACTGTTCAGAAAAGCTTCTTTAAAAGATGAAACTGAGGACTTTTCATAAATGACTTAAAATAAGGAAAAAAATAAAAATTTATACGAGCTGAGAGCGCAGGAAGTGTGTTTGACAAAAGCATTCGCACGAATGAGAGGTGTGAGGACCATGGCTGTGGGTCGTCAACTGGAAATGGTTGAGACCAACTTGAAAAAATCTCTTGGCAATAGTCTCGACTCAAGATTTTCTTTTATAATAGAGAGATGTTCATTAAAGAACCATCAACAACAAATCAAATTAATAATACATTGAACAATTATTATAAAAGTAAAGTCTAATAAATCAGACTCTGAAGCTGCATCAATAAAAGGTAAAGCACCATTTCCGGTTAGTGGAAATAGCCCAGAAGTTGATATAAATCTACCTATCTTTTGTACCTAATACTTGCATGCAAAATTTGGTTGACCTAAATGAAAGTGTTCTCAAGTTATTGTATTTACATATACAGACACACACACACACACACACAGAAAGACACACTAACATAATTCCAAAAATGGTATTTTAGGAACATGGGGAGGTCTAAAATGTCAAGATTTATCAAAATCTCAAAATTGAATTTTTAGAGGACTCCAATACGTTCCCAAAACTTCAAAGTCTGGGAAGTTTAAAACATTGAGATTTATCAAAATCTCAACATCGAATTTTTGGACGATTACAATACTTTCCCTATACTTTGTAATCGAGAAAGTAATAAATGATCAGCAGTTTCAATCTCTTTTAGACAAAATTGACAATATTATCACTATCCCATATTTAAATTTGTGAAATTTTCTACAGGAGTGTATGTCATTAATCTTTGTATGCATTAACTTTAGCAGGTATGGCAGAAGAACAAAATACATTGTTCTAACTAACTTGCTCACGTTTAGAACAATTATTGAGAATAAAATGTTCTACATCATAAACTATGAAAATAATTTTTAGTAAGAGATGCTTTTATAAAAAATAGTTTGAAATTTCCAATCAAGAAAAGGACAATCGTCCATAATTACAGACTAGGCAAGTTTACAAATATTTTCCCTAGCTAGACAGAGTACTAGATACTAACCTTAATTACAAGACAATATTACATTGAAGAAATTTTCAAATTATATTTCCTTACGAAATCCTCAAGAATAACAAGTTTCCCTTACTACCCAGCAAATGATATATTGACCAGATGTTGCTGTTCATCCGGTTTCTGAAAAAAGTGATTTCCGTTTATGACTACGACATTTATTATTACAAACTGCCGCGACCCTGTCCTGTATAGGCGGGGTAAAAACATGGGTGGATGAAAGGGCGTTATTTTCTTTTTACTGTTCATAGGGTCATTATGTGCAAAGAGTACATTTTATACAAATTTCCAGTACAGAAAGGATTTCTAATAAGATCTAGACCGTTTACTAGGTAGTACTAGTAGTAGTAGTATCAAAATCGGAGTTTCAAAGAAACCGTATACTGTACCACCAAAACGTGCACATTTTTGAGGAGAGGTTGAATCAAAATTCAGATGAATTTTAACAGATTTTAACCTGCATTTCATACGAGTGATAAATTATCACTCAGTGCAACGTAAAAAACTTCATTCTACATTTAAATGCTTTTATATTTTTTTGCTTAAAACACAGAGAAAACTCATACCGTCTCAACATGTTCTATATCTTTCACTCAACCCTCACTTATTGAACTTCCGTGAACGTCAACGATGCGTGCCGCGTCATACAGACAGGACCTGTCAGGGCCTTTTCCTGTGGGCACGTATACAGACGTAAAGTTCAACCAATGGAGACAACAGCTTGTTATAGTTAGGGCGGGATTTCAGAGCATTATCTAAGCGCGTGCGTAGTATGAAAGCGCGACAAGGGCAAAGGGATAGCAGCAAGTGAAATACCGGTTGTTAAGACATCAGTGTCAGAAGCACGTAAAACTAGCGTTTAACTCACATTTTAATAAACGACTAGCCTTTTTCATTATTTTGCCGTTATCTTCTTCGCACTTTATACAGTTTATGATTCAGAAGGAAACTGAATTAGGTTTCACTGAAGAAACTTTCTTCACATCAGGTAAATGATCGATTCGTGCCATGTAGAGTTTCATTTCATTTATATTCCTTATGTTGGTCGGATATAGTTAATAGTAATACATTTGTCCATATATATGGTATTTTATAGCCATATTGCTTTTAGACATTTGAATCCAGATTCCTGAACTTATCGAAACAGA
Source organism: Polypterus senegalus (assembly GCF_016835505.1). NCBI lineage: Eukaryota > Metazoa > Chordata > Cladistia > Polypteriformes > Polypteridae > Polypterus > Polypterus senegalus. The sequence continues at coordinate 166,140,187 of NC_053164.1, read as the reverse complement.
ATAGAAATCGTCCAGTATTTTCTACAGTAGTTTTGTGTTCGGCTATATTGCATGGGTTTTAATAGGTCTGACTGATCGCAACCAATTGGTTGCAATGAAAATTTTCAGAGTGGCTTTGGGAATGAATTGGTGGATTAGGTAGTATGTCCTAGGAAAGGATCCTTACTTTTTTACAGTGCAGATAAGACGTCACAAATATGAATGACACAGGATGAAGAAGATATTACACACTCAAACCATTTGTATAATAGAGTTACATACTGTATAATAAGTTTTTAATTTTAAATACGCAACAGAAAAACTAAGCGGTTTATTCAAAATAGAGTTTAATGTTTAGTGCACTGTGTCACCGGTGTAATCTCATTACTGGTCCTGTATTTTTATGGAAAAATGTCTTTACTGAGATATTTTAAAATGTTGCATTTTTATACTTAACAGTAGTTACTAATATATGAGATGTATATAAAAGATTCGTCTGAGATTTACATTAAGAGTGCTTAATATGTGCGCAGATTCAATCAAATGCAAAACAGTAAAAAACATGAAAACGCTGAGACTCATTCTCCGAAACGTAAGCATTAAGCGTTTAATATTCAGGATTATATTTGACAGGTGAATATCTGGCTGTCGTGCAGTTGCAGTGCTGTGGGTTTATTAATAGATACAGTCGTGCAAATGTCACAGTAACCGGCGCGGAGAGGATTCTGTTTTAAAGGCTCTTTGATAACATTCACTACATTCTGATAAGAAGAAGGGCAGTAAACATAGTGGAGGAAGAAAACTGCCAAGAGACAAAGTTAAAGATATAGTCTAACAAATTAATCTTTAAGATGCAATCTGTAATGGTAGTGTTCAATTAATTTTCCACACACTTTTTGAACAGACAAAATACTTACCTAAGAATTAATTTTTTTTTTTTGGTAAATTTTCTTCTAGAAAACCGGTGATAAAATTAGCGTTAATGTCTCAACTGTACTTGATTATTTATTTTAATAAAATTTCACGTAGTTTTGCTCAACAGAATTATGGAATACTCTAACAAAGGAGCAATTAATACACAATGATACACTCAGTAAATAAAATAAATTAAATAAGAAACACCCATGAGCTTCACTTGGCCAACCAAAATACACACTGTATATACCCTATGTAACAGTAGTTGCGGGCTCCCTCCATCTAATCTTTCTGTTTGATACCTTTCTACTCTCAAGTAAATGTTTGCTTTTGCCTCAGAGATCAAAATACTTTGGTGTGGAGTGGAATTTTAAACTCATGAGGTACGGAAAGTCACTTTAAAAGACCTAAGGTAACAAGATCAAAATAATATTGCAATACTAAATAGATGTCAGTCTCTATCCTTTTCAGCTTCCACTGCACTGAGTTGGGGGCATTGCCTGGCTTTTTTTGATATGCTAATTGCCTCACCAGCTGCACCATGCATCCAAGTATAAGAAATCCGTGGCATTGATTGCTCTTTTCAGGATGCTTTTTACTGTATTGGTCAAATATGGTCCTGTTATTTCCTTCATATCTATTTTGCTACTCTGGTGGTCCCTTCACTTCCACTATCTTTAGCTAATCTTGTAACCCTTGTTAAAGTTTTATACTTGCAATGATACATTTTATTCAGGTGTTGCCACAATATGAAAACGTTTTACCCCATTTTTGGCTTTTGTTGTGTTGGTGATTCTGTCAGTTGTGTGACAATGTTATTAAAATGTTTATTTTGATTTTTTGGCAGTGTGATGTACTTTGTATAAAACCATGTTGTTCTATAGCTTCTAAGATGCATCTATTTTGTCATTAGAGGTTGGTTAAATAAAGGTATTGTCATTTAAAGTAACCTTTCCATAATTACATAGATCAGTATTGGTCTGTTAGTTCAAATGAAGGAATTCAGAAATCATTAAAATGTACAGGTACTAATGCTACTGGAAAATTACTCCTTCTTTAAGTATTCAGTTCCTTATCACATATCTTTAATTTCTTTATAGGCAAGCTGCAGTGTTGTATTCTCCTAGCCACATACTTTTAGTTTCAGAAACTAGCAACCACTGATAAGCAGGGCATACCATAAGTTAGAGATATCAGTCATAGTTTTTTCCATTCAATCTAATTTTTTTTTTTAAGTGTTTGCTTTGGTGCTTATTAAAATCATCTTGCCAGCATATTTATGTTTTTAGGCTGTTGATAGTGCTTAGACTGTTCTCTCCATTACAATTTGTGAAATTGCTGATAAAGTCACCAATGAATCCAAAATGTATACTCACTTTTTTGTCAGTCGGATGTACAGATTAGTACAGTGAAACTTGGAATTGTGCTTCCAGTCATTTACGTCTTCTAAATTAGAACTAAATCTCAAATATTATTCAGGTAACAATCTTGAACACTTAATGTGATCATTGAGTTGATATAAACTTCTGCTTGCTATTTGTTGATTTACTTGGAAATGGGCAATAGTGCTTAAAATGGTACATAAGTAGGCTTGACTTGAGCATAGTGGTTTTTCTGCTTGTTACCTGCATATTAAGTCTTAAAAATATTAAGCTGTCCTTAAATTTTGATATATACAAATGTATCTTTACTTTTATTTATATTAGTAAACACGACATTCCTCAATTCAAAGTATAAATAACACTTTGTATTATTTTAAAACACAATATTTAGTAAGTTTTATAGAGTAATAAACAAAATAGAGCGAAGTTTAAATTGTCTTGTAGAAACACAGAAATGGATGTCTAATAGACTACATTCAGTATATTATTTAACAGTTTTGAACCCTTACAAGTAACTACTGCAATACAAAAGTTATTTGTTTTATCTAAATGGCTTGCTGGGGATAGGCCCCTGCTTCCCTGTGACTCTGCTCAGAATAAGCAAGATTTGAAAATGGATGGAATGGATCATTAAAAACTATCAGGATGTTTCTGGGAAATCCTAGACATGACAGATTTAGAAATAAATAATAATTTAGGTAAAATGGTGTTTAAAAAAATCTGGGACACATTGTGTCAACAGACTAAGCAGCAGAAAGTATTCTGCACTTTTTTGTACAATCTGTTACAGCAAACAATACAATCTAAATCTGTTTAAAAGTGAACCTTTCATATTTAGATTTTTATTACAATAGGTAATTTTTATTTTTTAGAAACTGTACACACAGGTTGCAGATCCAACAGTGATAGCAGATGTTGTCTATTCTTTATTATAGAGTTTTTTTTTTAATTTTGAATAAACATTTAGATTATCTTAAGGTTTAAGTTTTCTTTATTTAGTCATGTTTACACAAGAAAACATGAAATTTGCCTTCTCAGTTGCATCTAATAACAGACAGAATGAATTAAAACAGACAAATACAATCAAGAAAGGTTAAGGTAAGGCAGTTAGATAATACATATTTACACCAAAAAAAAAAAAAAAAAGGTTACAGGATATATATCAAAACCTTAATCATTATCTCCGATATTTCTTATTGAAAAGTCATTTGGCACTAGGAAAAAATGAGTTTCTGGAGCGATTTGTGTGGGTTTTCAAAGCGACTATCCTTCCTGATATACTGAACTTTAGTTCTGCATGTAATAGATGACTGTCATCAGTTGAGATGATTTCCAGTTTCTTTAACATTGCCCTCTGACACACACCAGTCAAATTATCTACATCATCCTTACTTCATACTTCGTAATCTGCTGGAGCTTTTTTGAGTTTTGGTTTGTCAGACTATTAAACCAAGCAATGAAACTGAAAGTGATCACAGACTGGATCATACTGCAATAGAAGGACAACATGAGGTCCTTGTCTACTTTAAATAGTTTGAATTCATGGAGGAGAAATAAGCGCTGGTTGCACTGTCCTTGCACCAGTTTTGTGTTATTCGTATGGCTGGTTTAACAGTAAAATGTCAAAAATTTAAACAATTCTAACCAAGTCCTGTTTTATTTTCTTTCTTTTAGGCTTTATTTACCCATAAAGGAACCGTTTGTTCTCACTGGCATTTGAGCTGTGTTTATTCTATACCAGCCCACTGTACTGGGAAATGACTGAGAAAACTTCAGATTTTCTACCTAAGGTTTTATTGTGAATCTGTGTGCCAACGCTGACAGGTTTTCCAGTGAATGGCGCTGCAGGTTGTGACCCTCCGAGGCTGGACAGGAAAGCTTGGTGGTAAAGGGGATACATTTAACAGAAGTTTTAGTAGGCAACCTCTAAACTACAACAGACGGAAAAGGGGCCATTTTAACTATAGTTGGAGACAGAAAAAGGTAGGCATTTAAGAATCCTCTTCACAGAACTTAATCTGTTTTCTTACTGTTGAAAAATAAGAGATTGGTAATGAAAGTTCTCTTCCATTTTATTTACTAATGACTGATATGACATGAGTACTGGTAATATTAAAGGTCAAGTTTATTATAACATATCCAGATTACATTGAAATTCTTACTTGCATATCTGACCAAAATGGCACATATCTCTACTTTCTGGTATCCTAGTCAGTAAATACAACTAGTCAAACATGAATCTTCCTGTGAAACCTCTGTATTCTTAACTTTTCAAAAGTGATTTTTTTCAGCAATGTTGTTTAGTGTTAAAGATGCTTTAAAATGTCCAATTGCATGTTACATGCTATTAAAAATATCAGTACATAGATATATCCTTCAGGTGTTTCATGTCCAGGGACTTTTTGTAAATTAGGCCTGAACCTGCTCCATTGGCTGTTCACGGCATGATGAATTTTTACATCCCCTATGAATCATTGTGCAAGCTAAATTTCCAGGTCTCCGCTTTGAAGAAATAAACAACAGAAAGTACACACGTTAACACTTTGTCTTGCAAATATAGCTACCTATTAGAAATATTTGAAAAAAACACTAATAGTAACCAACAGTAAACATCGCTGTATTACAACTAACTTGGGTTCAGAGATTGTAAGGTGAACACCTTACTGTTATTTTTTTTCACAATTCTTAATTAAAACTAGTTTAGTGGTTTAGAATTTCTGGCTTCTACAAACCTCAATTCCAAAAAAGTTGGGACACAATATAAAATGTAAATAAAAACATAGTGCAATGATTTGCAAATCTCATAAGCCAATGGTTTATTCATAATAGAACATAGAAAACGTATAAAATGTTTAGACTGAGAAAATATACCATTTTAAGAAAAGAATAAGGTCATTTTGAATTTGATGTCAGCAACACATCTCAAAAAAGTTGTGACAGGGCCATGTTTACCCACTGTGTAGCACCCCCTCTTCTTTTAACAACAGTCTGTAAATGTCTGGGAACTGAGGAGACCAGTTGCTGGACTATTGTGAGAGGAATGTTGTTTCACACTTATTTGATATAGGATTCTAGCTGCTCAAAAGTCCTGGGTGTTCTTTTGTCGTATTTTTTGTTTCATGTTTTCAATTGGTGGAAGGTCTGGACTGCAGCAAGGCCAGTTCAGCACCTGGAGTCTTGTACTATGAAGCCTTGCTGTTGTAATAGATGCAGTATGCAGATTAGCATTCTCTTGCTGAAATATGCAAGGCCTTCCCTGAAAAATATGATTTGTCTGACCACAGAACATTTTTCCACTTTGCCTCACTCCATTTTAAATGAGCTTTGGCCCAGAGAAGACGGTGGCGTTTCTGGATGATTTTCACATATAGCTTCTTGTTTGTATGATAGAGCTTTAACCTGCATTTGTGAATGGAGTGGCAAATGTTTCTCACAGACAGTGATTTTTGGAAGTGGTCCTAAGCCCATGCAGTGATCTCTGTGACAGTTTTTAATTTTTTTAATTGTTTTTAATGCAGTGCAGCCTGAGAGCCTGAAGATCATGGGCATCCAATATTGATATTTGGTCTTGTCCTGTGTGCACAGAGATTACTTGAATCTTTTGATGATGTTATATATTGTAGATGATGACATTTTCAAAGTGTTTGCAATTTTACATCGAGGAATATTATTCTGAAATTGTTCCACAATTTGTAGATGCAGTTTTTTGCAAATTGGTGAACATCTTCCTATCTTTACTTCTGAAAGACTCTTTAAGACATTCTTTTAATACCAAATCATATTACCAATTGACCTAATTAGTTGCAAAATGTTCCTCCAGCTGTTTCTTTCTAGTATCACTTACTTTTATAGCGTTTTGTTGCCCCCCATCTCAAATCTTTTTTGAAATTTGTTGCTGCCATTAAATTCAAAATGAAATAATCCCTCTATTGTAAAAAAAATCTTGGAAGGAGAAGAGATGTGCTTGTCTCTGAGACACTTTCACGTCCCGCGAGACAACAAGAGCTTATGCAAAGAGATTTGGAAAAGTCCTGCGTGGTTATGACACATTTCTTGTAGAGAGAAAGAAACAATATTCGCTCACAGGCAGTTATACATTGCATTGTCACAATGTAATTCCAAACTCAGAATCAAAATTCAGTGCGATCCTCTCATCCTCTTCCGCTTATCCAAGGTCGGGTCGCGGGGGCAGCAGCTTAAGCAGAGAGGCCCAGACTTCCCTCTCCCCGGCCACTTCTTCCAGCTCTTCCGGGAGAATCCCAAGGCGTTCCCAGGCCAGCCAGAAGACATAGTCCCTCCAGCGTGTCCTGGGTCTTCCCCGGGGCCTCCTCCCGGTTGGACGTGCCCGGAACACCTCACCAGGGAGGCGTCCAGGAGGCATCCTGATCAAATGCCCGAGCCACCTCATCTGACTCCTCTCGATGCGGAGGAGCAGCGGCTCTACTCTGAGCCCCTCCCGGATGACTGAGCTTCTCACCCTATCTTTAAGGGAAAGCCCACACACCCTGCGGAGGAAACTCATTTTAGCCGCTTGTATTCAAGGATCTCGCTCTTTTCGGTCACTACCCATAGCTCATGACCATAGGTGAGGGTAGGAGCGTCGATCAACTGGTAAGTTGAGAGCTTTGCCTTACGGCTCAGCTCCTTTTTCACCACGACAGACCGATGCAGAGCCCGCATCACTCCGGACGCCGCACCGATCCGCCTGTCGATCTCACGCTCCATTCTTCCCTCACTCGTGAACAAGACCCCGAGATACTTGAACTCCTCCACTTGGGGCAGGATCTCTCCCCCAACCCTGAGAGGGCACTCCACCCTTTTCCGGCTGAGGACCATGCTCTCGGATTTGGAGGTGCTGATTCACATCCTAGCCGCTTCACACTCAGCTGCGAACCGATCCAGAGAGAGCTGAAGATCACGGCCTGATGAAGCAAACAGGACAACATCATCTGCAAAAAGCAGTGACCCAATCCTGAGTCCACCAAACCGACCCTTCAACACCCTGGCTGCGCCTAGAAATTCTGTCCATAAAAGTTATGAACAGAATCGGTGACAAAGGGCAGCCCTGGCGGAGTCCAACTCTCACTGGAAACGGGCTCGACTTACTGCCGGCAATGCGGACCAAGCTCTGACACCGGTTGTACAGAGACCGAACAGCTCTTTTTAGGGGGTCCGGTACCCCATACTCCCGGAGCACCCCCCACAGGATTCCCCGAGGGACACGGTTGAATGCCTTTTCCAAGTCCACAAAACACATGTAGACCGGTCGGGCAAACTCCCATTGATGAAAAGGTAAAAGCAAAAAGAGATTGAATACATAGACATAGGTGATTTGACAGAAGTGTGTCGTGCGAAATGCAGATCACACGGCATGGCAGCAGCAAGCCAGCAGCTGTTCGAGCAAAGAGGAGGTAAAAAAAACTATGTGTTTCCCATTGTATCAGCGTTTAAGAGGGGGTGTCGGAGGAGCAATCGCGTCTCCTTGGGGTGCGTTCAGCCCCACTCTTCACAACGCGAGCGGCAGAGATGCAAAGTGGTTAGCTCGTAGTGCAGGCAGGGGGTATGAGGGGGTGGATGAGCGAAGCAAGCAGGGGGCAAAGCCCCCTAGTATTTCTTATGAAATAGTAAAATGTCTCACTTTCAATGTGTGATGTATTTTCTATGTTCTGTTGTGAATGAGTTTATAAGATTTGCAAATCATTGCATTCTGCTTTTATTTACATTTTACACAGCGTCCTAACATTTTTTGAATTGGGGTTGTACTTCCTACAGCCTAGAAGTTAACTGACATGTGGGATGTACTGTTTTCTTATAAACTCATCATAGGCCTGTGGCAATTATTACACAATGACCTGATCGTGATTATTTGATATGACCACTGTTTTTACAATTTTACATTAACCTGCTTAGCGTTACAACACTTTTTACATGTTTTCTTGAGAAAAAATGTATTTTCTGGATTGCAAAATGAAATTTTTATTAAATCTTTCTACTGTAAAATGTGCAAAATACAAAGTACAAAAGTGTAAAAAATATAATCTCTCTATTATATAAAAAAATCTTGGGATGAGACTTTTTTTTCTGCGACAAGACGTGATCTTTTGAAGAGAAACAGAGAGACACTTTGGAAGAGAGGCACTTTGGAATTGAGACACTTTCACATTCCGCGAGACAGGCATGTCACGTCATACTTACAACCTTTGTAAGTAAGTCCCGTGATACACATGCAGAGCAGGTAAGAGATAATGGAATAAGGAAAATTCGAAAATCTCAAAAAAATTAGTAAAAAGATAAAATTAGATAGATACTTTATTAATCCCAAGGGAAAATTCACATACTCCAGCAGCAGCATAATGATAAAAAACAATATTAAATTAAAGAGTGATAAAAATGCAGGTAAAACAGGCAATAACTTTGTATAATGTTAACGTTTACCAATCCCCCAAGGATGGAATTGAAGAGTCGCATAGTGAGGGGCAGGAACGATCTCCTCAGTCTGTCAGTGGAGCAGGACAGTGACAGCAGTCTGTCGCTGAATCTGCTCCTCTGTCTGGAGATGATACTGTTCAGTGGATGCAGTGGATTCTTCATGATTGACAGGAGCCTGCCACGGATGTCAAACTGTCCAGCTCCATGCCTACAATAGAGCCTGCCTTCCTCACCAGTTTGTCCAGGCGTGAGGCATCCTTCTTCTTTATGCTACCTCCCCAGCACACCACCGTGTAGAAGAGGGCACTCCACAACCTGATAGATCATCTAAAGCATCTTATTGCAGATGTTGAAGGACGCCAGTCTTCTAAGGAAGTATAGTCGGCTCTGTCCTCTTTTGCACAGAGCATCAATATTGGCAGTCCAGTCCAATTTATAATCCAGCTGCACTCCCAGGTATTTATAGGTCTGTACCCTCTGCACACAGTCACCTCTGATAATCATGGGGTCCAGGTGGGGCCTGGGTCTCCTAAAATCCACCCCCAGCACCTTGGTTTTACTGATGTTCAGGTGTAAGTGGTCGCACCATTTAACAAAGTCCTTGATTAGGTTCCTATACTCCTCCTTCTGCCCACTTCTGATGTAGCCCACGATAGCAGTGTCGTCAGCGAACTTTTGCACGTGGCAGAATTCTGAGTTGTATTGGAAGTCCGATGTATATAGGCTGAACAGGACCGGAGAAAGTACAGTCCCCTATGGCACTCCTGTGTTGCTGACCACAATGGCAGACCAGCAGTTCCCGAGACGCACATACTGAGGTCTGTCTATAAGATAGTCCATGATCCATGCCACCAGGTATGAGTCTACTCCCATCTCTGTCAGCATGTCCCTAAGGAGCAGAGGTTGGTTGGTGTTGAAGGTTCTAGAGAAGTCTAGAAACATAATTCTTACAGCACCACTGCCTCTGTCCAAATGGGAGAGGGATCGGTGTAGCATATAGATGATGGCATCCTCCGCTTCCACCTTATCCTGGTATGCTAACTGCAGAGGGTCGAGGGTGTGGCGGGCTTGTGGCCTCAGGTGGTGAAGCAGCAGCCGCTCCATGTTCTTCATCACATGTGACATCAGAGCGACAGGCTGGAAGTCATTCAGCTAACTAGGACGTGACACGTTTTGGACTGGGGTGATACAAGATGTTTTCCAAAGCCTCGGGACTCTCCCCTGTTCCAGGCTCAGGTTGAAGATGCACTGTAGAGGACTCCCCAGCTCCAGCGCACAGGCCTTCAGCAGTTGTGGCGATACTCCATCTGGACCCAATGCTTTGCTGGCACGAAGTCTCCTCAGCTCTCTGCTCACCTGAGCTGCTGTAATTGTGGGTGGGAATGTCTCTCCTATGCTGGTATCAGTAGAAGGATGGGTGGAGGGTGCAGTACTCCAGTGGGTTAGGTTGGTCAAATCTGTTAAAGAAGTTGTTCATTTGTTCTCTCCATGTCTCTCTTGATGGTGGCACCCCGCTTCGAGTTGCAGCCAGTGATGATCTTCATCCCATCCCACACTTCCTTCATGCTGTTATTCTGAAATTTCTGCTCCAGCTTTCTCCTGTACTGCTCCTTCGCCCTGAGCTGGACTCGGAGTTCCTTCTGCACGCTTGAGCTCATGCTGATCACTGCCTTTAAAAGCCCTTTTCTTCTGGTTCCAAAGGCCTTTGATGCCACTTGTAATCCATGGCTTGTTGTTAGCATAGCAGTGTACTGTTCTTACTGGAACTACAATGTCCATACAGAAGTTGATATAGTCAGTAGTGCAGTCAACAACCTCCTCAATATTCTCGCTATATGATCCCTGCAGGATAGCCCAGTCCATAGTTCCAAAGCAGTCTCTCAGAGCCTGCTCTGCCTCAGGGGACCACTTCCTGAATGAGCTTATGGTTCTAGGTAGCTCCCTAACTCTTGGTTTGTAGTGAGGCTGAAGCAGAACCAGGTTATGATCTGCTTTCCCAAGCGCAGGCAGCGGGGTGGCGCTGTATGCGTCTTTAATGCTTGCATACAGTAGGTCAATAGTCCTATTTCCCTGGGTGTTACAATCCACATACTGGGAGAAGGCAGGTAATGTTTTGTCCAGCGTCACATGGTTAACGTCTCCAGCAATTAACACAAGTGCCTCAGGGTGCTGTGTTTGTAATTTAGCAACAGCGGAATGGATGATGTCACCTGATATCTCCATGTCCGCCCAAGGAGGGATGTAAACCATAACAACAATGACGTGTCCAAACTCTCTGGGCAAGTAATAGGGACGCAAACTTATGGCCAACAGTTCGATGTCCCTGCAGCAAGTGAAGATTTTGACGTTTACATGTCCAGAATTACACCACCTTGTATTCACATAGAGAGCGAGTCCTCCTCCTTTCCGCTTCCCGCAGGTATTTGCGTCTCTGTCTGCTGTAACTGTGCTAAACCCGGGTAGCTTCATGTTAGTATCTGGGATGGTAGTTGTTAGCCACGTTTCACAAAAACAGAACAAACTGCATTTTCTGTAGGTCCTGACATTTTTCACCAGCGCAGCCAGTTCGTCGATCTTATTTGGTAGTGAGTTCACATTTCCCAGGATCACAGAAGGCACCGAAGGCTTGTAGCGCCACTTTCTCGCACAATAGCACAAACAAAAGGAAAGTAATACTCGGAGAAAAAACAGAAAAGCGAAAAGAGATTGTACAGTATAATGTTTGAGGACAAAAGGACAGGTGCTGTAACGACTTTTAAACGGTCAAAACGCCACCCAAAATGTCAATCACGCGAAATGAAAGCAGCAGAAAGCCAGTAACTGATCAAGCAAAGAGGATGTAAAAAGTTATTTGTATCCCATTGTATTACTGTTTAAGCGTGGTTTCAGAGGAGCTATTCTATAAGAATAGGAGGATTCAGGAATTAAGAAGAAAGAATGCACTGGTGATCTCAGTAATCACAAAGGTACTGGTAGGCCAAGGAACACCTCCACTGCTGATGACAGAAGAATCCTCACTATGGTAAAGAAAGAGCCCTAAATGCCTGTCCAACAGATAAGAAACAGTCAGAGTCTTCTATCAGCAGAAGAATGTGAACAGAAACAAGGGAGACTGCACTGCAACATGCAAACCACTATTTAGCCACAAAAACAGGATGGCCAGATTGCAGATTTGTAAAATAGTACTTAAAAGACTGCAGAATTGTGGAAAAAGGTCTTGTGAACAGATGAGGCAAAGATTAACCTTTCTCAGAGTGACAGCAAGAGCAAAGTGTGGCGATGAAAAGAAACTGCCCAAGATCCAAAGCATACCACCTCATCTCTTACGTATGGTGGTTTGTGGGTTTTATGACTTGGGCATGTATGGCTGTCACAGGTACTGGCACACTTATTTTCTTTGATGATGCAGCTGCTTACAGCAGTTGCAGAATGAATTCTGAGGTGTACAGAAACATCTTATCTGCTCAAGTTCCAGTAAATGTCTCCAAAATCATTGGACGGCGCTTCATGCTACAACAAAATATGGATCCCAAACGTACAGCTAAGGCAACACAAGGGTTTTTCAAAGCTAACAATGGAAAATTATTGAATGGTTAACCCAGTCACCGAATATCAGTCCAGTTGAGCATGCCTTCATCCTGAAGACAAAACTTAAGGGGAGAAGCTCCCGAAACAATCAGGAGCTGAAGATGGCTGCATTAGATGCTTGGCAGAGCATCACCAGAGAACATAACCAGCACCTGGTGATGTCTGTGAATCACAGACTTTAGTTAGCCACTGCATGCAAGAAATATGCAACAAAGTACTTAATATTACTGCTTTAATATACCCACATTTGCTATGTCCTAAACATTGTGGTGCCCTGAAATTTGTGTAGAAAAAGCTGTCATTTTGGTACCAAAATATATGCAAATATCCTTTAACTACACTCTGCAGTTTGCTATTTAATCATGTCTGAATTGTATGGTGCACAAGGGTATATCAATGAAAAATGTGTCTTTGTCCCAAACATTATGGAGGGCACGGTATATTAAACAAAGAAGATGCAGTATATGCTTGGTATATCATAGTACATATGCTGGAAAATTTCACTGCAATAGTAACTACAATATACTTAAAAAATTGAGGGGTATTTTCAACTGAAGTTTGTTTTCACAAACAATGGCACACAGTCATATTCCTTTACAATATAATGTATTTACTTTGTTGTAAACAAATTGTTGTTTATAGGCCACATAACATGGCATCAAATATTTACAAACAAAAAATATCTGCTAAATAAAGGTTCGAAATATATAGTGCATAGGTAATTAATTCTAAAGGTGTTTAGCTAGAACCACAACTCTATCAATAGCTTACAGATGACAATATTTCAGAATCTGCACTAAATACTCTGTCAGTGGAGGAACTGGTTGTGGGTGCACATCAGGGGCCTCGTGTATAAATGGTGCGTATGCACAAAAATGTTGAGCACTGCCATTTCCACTCTTACAGCCTCATAGCATTCATACGCATGTTTCTGCTTCATTTTGCGAACAGGCGGTACCCAGTGTCAAAGAAGTGCTACTGTTTCTGTGTCGTTTCCCTTTCTTTTTTAAATTCACATCTGTGATTTGGGCTTTATCAAATACACCGAAATTAGTTGCATATTGTTTACATAGTTAAGAATGAATTAACTATTCCAAATACCATAGCTACTTTAGCATTGTTACTCTCAGTCCACCAGATGTACAGTACATCTTGCTTGAAGAAGAGGCCTGGGTTGCCTTTAAAGCCTGCATATTGTAATCTTTTTAGTTAGCCAATAAAAGGAGTCATTTTGCTTGACTTCTCATTACATCCATAATGGCTAATATGGTACAATACCCTAGTACTACAGACAAAAAGTATTTATATTGGACAGTTTAGTATTGTGGGTTTTGAACACTTATATCTATATAGTACTGGGGTGTTTTCCGAACAAAGATTTTTACTGAGGCAGTTTTTAGCTGTATGAAATTCAATCAAATGTGAAAAAACTGGCTGTGCAAAAATTTGAGTATTCCTTGTAATTTTGCTGATTTGAATGCATGTAACTGCGCAATACTGATTACTTGCAGCACCAAATTGGTTAGATTATCTCTTTAAGCCTTGAACTTCATAGACAGGTGTGTCCAGTCATGATGGTGGTCAGTTGCAAGTTGTGCTTCCCTTTGACTCTCCTCTGAAGAGTGACAGCATGGGATCCTCAAAGCAACTCTCAAAAGATCTGAAAGCAAAGATTGTTCACTATCATGGTATAGGGGAAGGCTACAAAAAGCTGTCTCAGTGGTTTAAACTGTCAGTTTCAACTGTAAGGAATGTAATCAGGAAATGGAAGGCCACAAGCACAGTTGCTGTTAAACCCAGGTTTGGCAGGCCAAGAAAAATACAGGAGCGGCATATGCGCAGGATTGTGAGAATGGAGGTTATCTGTGGGTTGTCTGTAACCAAAGACCTGCAAGAACATCTTGCTGCAGATGGTATATCTGTAAATCGTTCTACAATTCAGCGCAATTTGCACAAAGAACATCTGTATGGCAGGGTGATAAGAAAGAAGCCCTTTCTGCACCCACACCACAAACAGAGTCGCTTGTTGTTTGCAAATGCTCATTTAGACAATCTAGATTCATTTTGGAACAAAGTGCTTTAGACTGATGAGACAAAAATTGAGTTACTCTATTTGGTCATAACAAAAAACGCTTTGCCTGGCGGAAGAAGAAGACCGCATTCCAAGAAAAACACCTGCTACCTACTGTCAAATTTGGTGGAGGTTCCATCATGCTATGATGCTGTGTGGCTAGTTCTGGGAATGAGGCCCTTGTTAAAGTCGTGGGTCGAATGAATTAAACCCCAATATCAACAAAAACTTAAGGATAATGTTCAAGCATCAGTAACTAAGTTGAAGTTACGCAGGGTTTGGATATTCCAACAAGATATTGACCCAAAACACAGTTCGAAATCTTCATGCAGAAGGAGAAGTACAATTTTCTGGAATGGCCGTCACAGTCCCCTGACTTGATGATTTGAATGCAGGCTGTCCATGCTCAGCAGCCATCAAATTTAACTGAACTGCAGAGATTTTGTATGGAAGAACGGTCAAGCTCGGGGTGAATGGCTATAGGAGGTGTTTTGAGGCTGTTATATTTGCAAAAGGAGGCTCAACTAGGTATTGATGTATAATATCTCTGTTGGGGTGCCCAAATTTATGCACCTGTCTAATTTGGTTATGATGCATATTGCATATTTTCTATTAATCCAATAAACTTGATGTCACTGTTGAAATACTACTGTTTCCATAAGGCATGTCATATGTTAAAAGGAAGTTGCTATTTTGAAAGCTCAGCCAATGATAAACAAAAATCCAAAGAATTGAGAGGGGCTCCCAAACTTTAAATATATAGTACTATTACTACCTCCCCTTTTTTTGATGTCTGGTTTAGGGGGACCTATTTGGACTCCTCGGGTCTCTCTGCTTGACAGGTGTCTGTTACCTCCATCCAATGGAGTCACTGTCAAGTTCTTCAAGGTAATTGTTGAATAATAGTGTTGACGCTTCTGGACATTGTGCACCTCTGCTATTGCATACTACCATGAGTTATTCTACTGCAGTAGTTCAAAAATGCATGATACTTCTCCCAAGGATACCTGTGGATGTTTCCCCAGTTCTCTATTAAACTGTAAACCTTATTCCACCTGCTAATGTTCGTCAGTACTGAAAGAGAGGTTCTAGATTTCTTGGCATCTCTTACAGAAGTACACCCTCCTAGAAGCTCACTTCCATAAAGTTAAACAGCGCATAAGAGTGACATGGTGTTGGTCTCATTTTACGATTTCATTGTATGAAATGGTTTTACCTTTTTGTTTTCCCAAATTTAGTGTTAACCACATTATTTTCATGGATATATTAAAGAACTGAGAGTCGTGCAGCTGTCATATTTGTACTTCTAGAAAAATATGTTTTTTAGTAGTATTTTACAATTTTATTAAAAATAATGACACTATATTTTTTATTTAAGGTTTTGGATGACTGCTGTGGATGTCTTCCTTTCATTCAAAACTTGAATTGGTTTCTGACTTCTTCAGTTTGCTTGCGATATCAAACCACCAGCCAACTTGGGCGCCAGAACGTCACTCAGAAATATAATAATGAAACATTGCTGACATGGATGAATTTGCCACAGGTTCAATATTGTTATCCGAGATTATTAAAGAAGGAAGAATGTATCCATTCTTTGAGTTGCATTCCAGATAAAGTCAAAAGTCGCTTTCATAAAACATTGATGGAAATGCAGTACTCAAGACTTGCCCACAATAGCGAACTTTTGCCCTTGCAGGCTAAGTACAACATAGTGGGAAAGTCCAAGCAGAATGAGTGTTTGATTTCTAAAAATTTGAATTTTACCACAATTGCCATTAACTACGAAATGGATGGTATTAGGATGGATGTAAGACTGTTTAAGAAGATGCCTTCCAAGGACACAAATAAACATTATTTGGACACTTGTACTTTATTTAACAATGAATATTTCTGTGGTTTGTACCATCCTGGATTTCTATATTCTCACTTACAAGCACATCCCCACTGGGAATCGCTAATATTTAAGAGTACCCAACCCTTAAATAGTGTTGATTCTACTAGCAAGAATGAGAAAAACATGGATGAACACCTAGCTGTCATGTTTGATAAGCTGAGGATAGAGGTAAGAAAAGTAAAAGTCATATTTTTCATATGTAAGTACTCAATAAAGTAATTCTTTTTATAACATAGTTACATCACCAAACCATTTTTGTCTGCCTAGTTTTGAGAATTGTATTATCAAATGCACATATACGTTTACAGTACCTGCTTTATATATAGAATGGTGGGTTATTTACCTGTGCCTACTTACAATATTATCTTTGTCCTTTTACATGGACAATGTAAAGATTTTTCAAGTTATACTGTATGCTCTGTCTTAAGTTTTTTATACTTAAAAAAGGCCAGTGTTAAAGATTGGAAAGGGATTTTGCAGACTCCAGAGAAAATGTCATGTAAGTGTTCTTTAAAGTACTGTTTGTATTTAGTCTAAATTTTGCAAGGACTGACAAATTATTTGATTGTTATGATAAATGTAACAGTGTTGTTAGGGCTCTACAATTATTCATATTCTTGATACATTATTTTTTTTCCTTAAAAAGGGGCAGTTAAAGACTCAGTTATTTCAGTCCCACATTTTATTCCTCAATCACTCATTCCTTCCTTCTGAACTATCATTATATCCAGTGCTTCAGAGAATTATGTTGGGTTCCACATGAATGCAGGCTTGTACTTCAGTCTATGTGAGTACAGTCAAAACTACCTAACAGAATTTCTAGTCGTTTCACACTATGCAAACCTTAGCAAAGCCAATTCACAGCCAGACAGGTGAAGAGCTAAGATATAGTACATACAGTACATAGTTTGTTAGTTAACTGGCTAGCAACAGAGCACAAGTGAAGTGCAGTTGATCTTAAAGGATAAGTTTTGTATACAGTATTTCAAGTCAAAGAGATTTCTTCAGATATATTGATCACATATACCTGGTACTGTACTGTTTTTCTCGTGGTGAGGATATTTTTTTTATTTGCTTTACAAATTTTTATTTAAATATAGAAGAAAATCAAAACGAAACTAAACATGTGGCACAAATATTGGGAGAAAACTAAACGAGGGGGATGAAAGATTATTGTGGAAGACTGCAAGTTTAGAGCTGTTACACAACGCTAGTCTTCTTTTAAAATGGCTCAATATCATAATATTAGTGTTTGTTCAAAAATGACATGTATAAACTATTTTAAAATGTGTATATAATATCAACCCATGGATGAATATTTGACAAAAGCCTTGTCTTGAAAAATTAACGTTTTTCATAAGCTTTTCCTCTGTGTTCCATAGACTACAATGTACAGTGCCAGTGCAAGCAAGATATTTTTTTAAAATTTATAGGAAGCAATTATCTTTGGAACACCATTTCACATGGCAAATGCATATATTGCGTGTCTGTAATGAAATAAGTTCAACTTGAAAAACGCCATTCTTATCCTTTAAGTTCAGTAGTAGGGACCCATCTTATTGTTCCAGCCATTTTCATAATCTGTAAGTCATTTTTATCTTTAGTTGATCTTATTGTTTAAATAGCTGTTCTTTTTTTATTTCTTCTTGCATTTTTCAATCACATTTGGAAAACAAAGGAGCTGATAATGAGGTGTGAAGGAATTTAAGGTGGCCTGGGATTACGTGTTTTTTTTGTAGGCTTCAGGGATTTTATTGTTAGCTGAGCCTGCCTTTTTAATTGGCTTGGTAGTTTGGTGCACATCTTCTGAAGTGATGTTACCTGCCCAGCACACAACACCATAAAACATTGCACTGGCCATCAAAGAGTTGTAGAATATATAAAGAATGTCACTATCCATATTGAAAGAACACAGTCTCTTAAGAAAAAGAGGCTATTCTGCCCTTTCTTATATAGATGCTCTGTGTTATGAGACCAGTCCAGTCTGTCATTGATATGAACCCCCAAGCACTTGTGCACCACCTGTACACAGCGAAAGTGCATATGGAAAAACTAGACAACAAACTTTAAATGGGTGTTGTTTGGCTTTTATTCAATACAAAATATGCCAATGGGGTAAGCAAAATTTATTTGACAAGATTTCTTAAAGTAAGCTAAATAATCATAAATACAATTTTTTTATAAGTAAATAATTCTTACAAAAGAAAACAAAATATAATGCCCTAATATAAATAATCCATTTGCTTAGATTTCATTTTTTGCAATGCACATGCACACATGACCGGACATAGAGGCCTTTTGGTGTGGTAAGAGTAAATAACCAGTTCCTTAATTTTGCTGATGTTAAGTTGAATTCTGTCTGTACCAAGAAACAAAATTCTCAACCTGACTTCTATACTCTGACTCTTTCCCTATATTTGTATACCCCATTAGTGCAGAATCAATGAGATTTTCTCCAAATGACAAGACCTGGGGCCTCATGTATAAACGGTGCGTACACACAGAAATGTTACGTAATAACGTGTCCACTTTCAAATTGCGATGTATAAAACCTAAACTTGGCATAAAGCCACACACATTTCCACGGTACCTCATACCCTGTCGTACACAAGTTCTCCGCTCATTTTGCAGACTGGCAGCACCCAGCGTCAAAGCAGTGCTACTGTTCCTGTGTGGTTATCCTTTCTTTTCCTGATGTGGCTTTATAAATACACTGAAATTAACCGCATATTGTTTATTAGTTTCATGCATCTGATTGTAATTAACCAGTAATAATATAATGGTCCACGGAATGGTCAAACTATTCTAAATACCATAGCTGCTTTAACGTTGTTACTTTCACTGCTCCTTCTTCTTCTTCTTTTTTCAGCTGCTCCTGTTAGGGTTTGCCACATCGGATAATCTTTTTCCATATTACTCTCACTGCACCACTCGGAGCAGCTGATCGGAAAGAGAATTATCGGTATACAGTATCAAGCACACGCTGCCTCAGCCATGCTTCCTATTTGAACTGCTTCTCATATGACAAATGCTTCAAACCTTTCCTGTACGGACCTTGCGGTTCAGAAACAGTTTCATCCCAAGAACTCTCAACACACTCACTCAGTCCATCAACTGCTCTTGTAGAACTGTTAGTACTTATTAGTACAGTTACCTCACTGTAAACTTGCAGTACAGTTATAATATTGCACAACCTGAGCCACTTTATAAAGAGTGTATTTACATATGATGACGATATCATTTTTAAGATGAAATGCAGCAAAATGTTATACAGATAAAACTACATTTAAATAATCTACATTGTTAATAATTAAAGGACATGGTGTCACTATGCTAGCAAGGATCTGGTGCTCTGCTCCCACTGTATGCTTCACTGGGACTGGCATGAAGGATAGAATAATTAAACATGTATTACGAAGATATTTCAATGTTCCTTAAAAGTTTTGAAGAATCGGCATTATAAGCTTACAGATGGCTTAATGTCCATTACAGAGCTGATTGTGTGGTGATCAGTTACTTGGAGAAAGAAAAGGAAGGACATGAATTGGAGGTTAGTACGTTTGAAAGAGACAGTACTGCAGGGGCGGCCTTAGGCATGTGCAAACTGTGCACCTGCACAGGGCCGCCAAATCCCAGGGGCCGCCACGGCAATATATATTGAATATAAAACAGACAGAGAAAATAACGACACAGCTAAAAATTCAGCGGCAAATTTCGGCAAAAGTTAAACGCTTGTGTCATGAGCACGAGGCGGCTATGCAGTGTCCGCAACGGACATGGCCATCCGCTGTGCATAAGATACCATATTGACATTGGCGGGCGAAGGAGCCACCGATCCTTCCTCTTCCCAGGGCTACCACAAGCCTAGAGCTGCCCCTCAAAGGTCGCGCACAATCACTGCACAACTGTGAAACCCATGTTTAATAACGTGCTTTAACTCCTATCATCATGAAAATGATATCACGTATATATCTTAGTATTTTAGTTATTCAGAGAGCTGTAATATCACGAATGTAATGGATTCTGCGTCCTGTCAGAGGTATAAAAAGCTGTTTTAAGAAGCACGTAGTGATTCACACACATCGAGCACATAGAATAACACACACAAAACAAAGCATTTAACGTACTACTTTACTTACGATGTGATTTGAGAAACTAGTTAATTAAACGATTTTAAGATGAAGTTTATAATGTTCTACTTTAATGACAAAATAAACTATGTGATTAAAGTGGACATTTCGAGATTGAAGTTGTCATTTTGTGCTTTTTTCCCCACCGTGTGCCTTTTTTTTCTCTGTGCCCTAATAAACTTTCATGTGAAACTCAGATGGTGGGCTACGACTCACCTTTTCACGGCGACTTTAATATCTGCCAACTTCTTTTTTTATTTAGGGCACTGTGCGACTTTGTGAACTTGAGCTTTCAAGTTTCTCCGACACGCTATGTCAGTCGATCAATTTCCTTTTGTTATTTATATCACTGTTTAAACCAACAAATAATAAGTTTTTCCTTGCCTCCACTTGGTATTCACTGAAATTCTTCCATTTTCCCTCTTGCTTTTCCCATTGTCTTTTCACAGAACGCTGAGGTTAAGGGCTATTTATATTAATTTGCATATTCAAAGAGGTGTAATTCTGGGAGGAGTTGGGGCGGGACAGCACGCGCATGCACGAGTGTTACTTTTCATGCTGACTGGGATTTATGTAGTGAAAGAACACGGAAGTTGGCAAATGCACAGATTCCTGCATCTGGATTTTTCTGTGCGTAAGCACATTTCGGCTTTTGTGCAAAACGTCATGTTATAGTGTGACTTCTACGCACGGCGTTATGCATGAGGCCCCTGATGTTATATTTATAGTCTGAGGTGTAAAGGGTGAAGAGAAAAGGAGACGGCTGTTCCTTCTGGTGCACCAGTGTTGCTCACATTCACATCAGAGACACAGTCCTTTGGTCTCTCAAACTGCAGTCTGCCCAACATATAGTCTATTATCCAACAGGTTTCACCAGCATATCTCCACCTTTACTCCATAAAAGGCATGGCTGAATAGTATTGAAGAGAGAGAGAGAAATCAAAAAACATAATCATCACAGTGCTGTCAACTTTGTCCCGTTGGAATAAGCCCTGTGGATCGGATAGATAATTGCATCTTCCACTCCAGTCTTTGCTTAATAGGCAAACTGCAGTGAGTTTATGTAACATTTCACAACAGAACTCATAAACTACACAACTAACCTCTCTTCGGCCTTCATGGTGTGGGATGTGAGGGCCACAGATCTGCGCTCATTGGGTAAAGAGACGCTTACCTTCTTTAGAACTGGAACAGTTCAGGATGTTTTCCACAACCATGATGCTTTCTAGAGCCCTATTGACAGACTGAACAAGTCACCAAAGATACCACAAAGTTTGTCAGCACATGCCTTAAGAACTTGAGAACTGATGGCATCTGCTCCCGTGACTTTTCCTATGTGTACCTTCAGTTGTCTACTTGCTTGGTCATCAGTTATGGACAGCCCATATTGATGGTTAGAGGTGGACTCAGCACTGGCAATACTTGTTGAAGTGGAAGGACTTGGTGATGCAGCAGGGATGGTGTGGAGGGACAGGCCATTGGAAGAAGGTGGTAGTGGAAGAAACAAACCCTATTAAAAAGTTGGTTCAGGGTATTATGTTTGTCCACCTCTCCTTCTCTGGATTGCATGAGTCCAATGCACCCAATAAAAGTAGAACCCTCGTCCTCATCTGAGTTCACCTCTGTTATAGCACGTCTTTATTTGAAAACAGCAGTGTCAGATCGGGGTGTGCATGAACACGACTGAGAGAATAAAAGTGAAAAAAAAAAAAATGATAACCTTTACAAGTACCATACATTTACACCGGCTGTTACAGTCTCAAATCAAATGTATGTTTTTATTGCATAATAGTAGCAATAAGAGCAGTTCACTACTCAAAACATTAATTTTGGGATGAGGAAGGCTCAAACCCACAACCTTTTTGAATAGGAGTCAATAGTTCTTACCGCTGTACTACCAAAGAAGTCATGACAACAAACCACACTAATCCGATTTCTTTATCTTCGGTTATAGTTTTGAGTACAAACGCACTTGTTCTGTTATATTTGTATTTTTTGTGAAAGTGCTTATTTGATATTTGGACTTCAGCCTTTACACATTGTACACTTCATATCAAAATTTTGTCGTTAGTACTAAAATATGAGAAAAAGTTTGTCTTTTAGGTATGTGTACAACATTTCTTGCATTTCTTGTCATCCTACACTTACATAGATCTTTTTAGACACGGAACATATGTGAAATGCATGTGTTCCAAATAACAATATATTTTTTAGCCTATAAAGCTCTAGGTACTACCTGACTTCCTGATAAACAAGGCTTGAGCTGGAAGAGCGATTTTTGCCTTTTATGTGGCGGTGAGAGGATGGGATAGGAGGCTGCTTGCTGCTTGGGATTACTGACAGATTTACAAGACAAAAGATAATGACGGAGAGGTGTGACCGGATTTAAGGTGGACCGGGTTTACACATTTTTTCGTAGGCCTTTGAAATTCTAGTGTTAAAAAACACACCCACACAATCCTCTGAACATAGACTTTGTGTATTAGACTGACAATACCTTTAGTGTTTGCAGCAGCTTACTTATATACATATTTTTACAGAATGCTCCAATCGTTGATTTAGGTTTATCATCACAAAACCTTTGTTTAAAGTCAGTATGTAGGTTTTCAAACAATAGCATAAACCTTGTACTTGTCAGCTCTGTAAAGTAATAGACATTTTACATTCACAGAATAACATACTGCATAAATAACTACCGTATATACTCACTTATAAGATGGGTCTTGAAACCCAAAAAATTGATCATAAAATTAGACCCAGACTTATACGCCCATTCAAAAATGCAACACTTACATTTTCTTTTTTTTTAACATCTTGCTTCCTCCAATCTCGCAGCAGTTTCTCAGATGCATTGAATATTGTTGCAGCAGCGCAGTTACCAATTTCTTTTGCTACTTCAACAATGTTTAATTTAAAACCAGCTTCATATTTTCTTCTGATTGAACGCTCCATCGTAGATAAGGGGTGCTCTTAAGATAAAGGTGTATAAGTGTGTGAGATACAAAAAATACAAATCAGTGGAAACGTTGCTTCAGAATAGTGGTGGTATTACCGTGTGATCACGTAGGCACAATAGAGAGAGAGAGGTTAGGAGAACATGATAATACAGAGCATTGCCGCACCCACATACGAAAAAAAAAAACCAGTGTGCTCTGTGGTTACTCTCTCAGGTGGGCATTAGCATATCATAATCTCTTGGACCAATAGCGTGAGTTTTCCGCATTCAAAAAAAATACCAGAATGGTATATAATCGTATACAGTCGACCCTCAACACATGTCTAACTTTATAATCGTATACAGTCGACCCCCAACGCATGTCTAACTTTCACATCTTCAAGTATTTGGCAGTTTTATTTGTAGCCTCTTTTTTTTACTTTGGTGTTGGCAACCTTGCACATTTGTAGGCTTTGCAGGTATGTGCAGTAGAGAAAAAAATGAGAAGTGCAAGTTTGTTTTTTTTGTTTTAAGAGAATGGAATTTGGAACTTGCATCGATCTGTAGGGGAGACTGTGCTCTAGTATTTCTGTGCAAGTCCTGATCATGAAACATCACATATTTTAAGGATTTATTGACTTTTTTGCTTTGCCCTTCTGGGAAGACGGAGTTGGATACAATACCTGTTTTCTTCACCCTACTGCTGTAAAGTGCTCCTCATGCATTCGTTGCATTGTTTTGCTTAAAAAAAAAATATAAAGTTTTCTTTTGCCGGTATGTCCCCAAGTTCTTTGGGTGCTAAGGCCAACTGTTGTAAGTTAGTTATCCGACTTAGTGAGAATATGAAGTTGCAAGATTAACTTCCTGCTGGAATGTTGGCAACCGCTGTCTGCCATGACTTTGTGTTAATGAATTGACCGGCTGGCTAGAGACATTGAGGCTGCTAATCTCCTATCAATCGCAGTCTCATAGTTAAGAATCAACTCGCCTGTTCTATGCTCCTATACACCTAGTGCTAAAGATGGTGAATTTGGAGTGAATAAGGCAGATGTCCGCCATCTTATATGAACAGGTGGAAGCCTGCAATGTAAATGATGATTTTATTCTTTTCCGTGTTGACTGGTTGCAGGAAAGGGCCAGTGTAATACAAACGGCAACAAGAGATGAATTTCTATTTACTTCAGCAACAGCCTTAGAAAGTACTCCATAGCTTATGTTCCAAAGAGCTGCAGCATATAATTATGTAGATCATCAACTGGGGTGTCCGTACACTGGTATTCCCCCTAAATATGGTTTGTAAACATCTGCAGATAGGAATAACCATACTGGCTATTGCCAGACCCTTTGATATATCAGGATGATCAGAAGAAGAAGAAGAATGGAACAGTATGATATAAGGCGATCCAATCAGTCATTTTCTAACCCGCTAATTCCTGAACAGGGTTGCAGGGGGTGCTGGAGCCTATCCCAGCCAGCAAACTATGCAAGATAGGAACAACCCCTGTAATCCATTACAGAATGAACAAACACACGCACACCTACACACACCAACCACACACTAGGGCCAATTTAGGATCAGCGATTCACCTAACTTGCATGTCTTTAAACTGTGGGCGGAAACCCACGCAGACATGGTGAGGACCTTGGATGTGAACACTGGTCTCCTTACTGCAAGGCAGCTGTGCTGCCACTGCACCCCCATGCTGCCCCTGTAAGGCAAACATAACACATTATTTATATAACTTGTAACCTTTTTCAGCAAAACTTAAAAATACCTGTCTTCATTTTGGTTAATCACTCCACATTGATGTAACTTATTCTTGCTGCCTGAACATTGGAATGCTTAGAAATGGAACACCTCTTTCCCCAACTGTTGATTCCCATTGCCCCACCTTTTTTACATTTAGTTTTGGCAAGATTGATGTGTGGTTTTGAATCTACATGCAGTATACATCATTAGAGGAGGCTGCTAAGTGAAACACAATACGTTTGCTTTGCTTTTAGTTATGACATGCAAGCAATGGACTTGAATTAAACCACACACTTTTGTATTTAAGAGAGAGAGAGAGAGAGGTTAGGAGCACGCGCTGATACAGCGCATTGCTGCACCCACCACACGACAAACCAACTCAGGATTCCAGATTAGGACCCAAGTGCAGCCATGCAAGGGGTGACACCTCAGCACCACACTAGTTTAGATGGAATGGAACCAGTTTGAGGTTTTTTTATGGTGGCTGGAGTGCCAATCCTGCCACCGACCCCGAAGTTTTTCCCTGCAGGTTGGAGGGCCTACATGCAGGGTTGGCTGGCGTGAAAATTGGTTTATATGTTTTTAATTATGATACGATAAAACCATGACAAAATTAAATGCATCATGTGCATAGGCACAGCATTACATTGCAATGTGTGGTGTTATGGGTCCACAGCTCGTTGAGTAAAGGCCATTTTTAAATAAATAATCAATGTGCTCGCGCTTAGTGAGGGGCGTTGGGCCATAGTGGGCCGTGGGGACGATCCGTAGGGTGTGGGCGTTTCTCACCTAGTGCACTGGTGAGGAACTGCCCACATTCATGATTGTCCCTCGGCTAATGCTGCAGCTGCTGTGGCCCTCGTCATTTTAAAAAGAAGCGCGAGTCGGTTTTAGGGGGAAGAAAAGAAACGTTCGGAAAGAGAGAGAGAATCGATCGGAAAGGAAAGGAGAGGACGGAGGTTACAGGGAGCGTGGAAGCAAGCGGTGCAGGAGAGAGACGGACACGCGGAGCGTTTGGTGAGCGATCGAGCTCGTGGGCAGCTGCGAGGAAGCTGGGTGTTGGGCCGACACCCAGGTGTTTGTGTAGATGTCGCTCCCGCTGAGTGATCTGGTAGCGGGAGTGACAAGGTGAAAGCGACGGGCGCAGAGAGGCCATGGAAAAGGCAGCGAAGTCGGAGACTTGGTGATGGAATCCCCAGCGTGGGCGACCTGGCGTTGAGGGTAATCAAGTCTCGGGACTGGGATGATGGCCAGACCGAAGCCAGGGATCGGGAGGTCTCCAGTCTCGAGCGTGTGATGTAGGAGGGCAGCTGCAGAGAGCGTCTTGCCTGCTGCTAAGCCCGTACGGGATAAGCAGGTGAGACGCATACAGAAAAGAAGCACCAAGCTTATTTGTTGTTGTTTTTAAAGACAGCTTCCTGATCATTTTAACCTCTCGTTTTTAAAGGATTGTTTTTTTTTTTCCAATGGT
Source organism: Polypterus senegalus (assembly GCF_016835505.1). Classification (NCBI taxonomy): domain Eukaryota; kingdom Metazoa; phylum Chordata; class Cladistia; order Polypteriformes; family Polypteridae; genus Polypterus; species Polypterus senegalus. Next base: position 166,113,643 of record NC_053164.1, on the reverse strand, counting down.
TTTAACCTCCACGTGTTCTTTTTATGGATTATTTATTTAATGAATATGAAGAACTGCACTATTTATTTGAACACTGTTTTTGATTTGTTGTCTGTTTTAATAAAAGCACTTTTGCACTTTCTACCTTCCCTTGCTCAGTAATTTGCCTCCATTGACTAGCTCACTCGGTTACATTATCGACGGTGTTGGGTTCAAGGGTTCCCAAACATCAATGGGAGCGTGGAGCCTGAACCCACATCGTCACATTTGGTGGCAGCGGTGGGATGAGCTAGCAGTGGAGGCCAGAAGAGGAGACAGAGCAGCAAGTGGGATTGGTAACTGACTTTGAAGGACCCACGTACCCAAGCCGGAGGAGGACATTTTTAAGAGACTGAGCTTTTTAAGGACATTTATTTATTGCTGTCGTTTTTAATTGTCTTTTAAGGTTCTTATTCTTTTAATGTCCTGTTTTTATGAAGGGGGGCTTGGGTTTGGTTTGTTTTAGTGGGGTTTCGGTTTAGTGCTTTTATTGGTTTTAGTGCAGTGTAGAGTGGCCGAGCTGTGGACCTGAGCTCCAGTTGCATTGGGTTGGCAGTGGTGTGGAGCCTTCCCATGCAACTGGAGTTTTATGGGGGGTGGAATGTGGTGTTATGGGTCCACAGCTCGTTGAGAAAAGGCCAGTCATTTTAAATAATCACCGTACCCGAGGCGGCTTCGTGAGGGGGGCGTTGTTGTAGCGAGCTGCGGGGCAGTCGTCGATGTGGGCGTTTCTCACCGTGTGCACAGGTGAGGAACTGCCCACATTCGTGATTGCTCCCGTGGCTAATGCTACAGCTGTGATGGCCCCTCACGTTTTAAAAAGAAGCGCGAGTCGGTTGTGGAGGGAGAAAAAAGAAACGTTCGCGGTAAAAAAAATGGAGAGAGGAGAAAGGAGATGAGGAAAGAGGACGGAGGTTACAGGGAGCGAGGAAGCATGCATGCGGTGCAAGAGAGACGGACAGGTGGTGTGCGTCTGGTGAGCGCGCGATCGAGCGCTCGTGGGCAGCTGTATTGAAGCTGGGTGTTAGGCCGACACCCACGTGTTTGTGTAGATGTCGCTCCCGCTGAGCGATCAGGCAGCGGGAGTGACCAGGGAAGGCGACTGGCCGCAGAGAGGCCATGGAAAGGCAGCGGAAGTCGGGAGACTTGGTGGTGGGAATCCCCAACGTGAGCGACCTGGCGTTGTGGAAAACCAAGTTCTCCGGGACTGGGATGAGTGCCATACCGAAGCCAGGGATCGGGAGGTCTCCAGTCTCGTGCGTGTGTTTCAGGAGGGCAGCTGCAGAGAGCGTCTTGCCTGCTGCTTGGCCCAAACGGGATTAGCAGGTGAGACGCTAACAGAAGAGCACCGGATTTGTTTGATGGTTTTTAAGACTGCTTCCTGATCATTTTAACCTCTGGTTTTAAAGGATTGTTTTTTCTATTTATTGGTTTTACTCCTCGTTTTCATTTAATGGATTATTTATTTATTTATTGAAGAACTTGAAGATCTGCACTATTTATGGAACACTGTTTTTGTTGTTGGTTTTTAATAAAAGCACTGTTTTCACTTTTAACCATCCCCTTGCTAAGATGCTCAATTATTGCCTTCACTGACTAGCTCTCTCGGTTTCATTATCGACGGTGTGAGGTTCGAGTGCTTCCAATAGCAATGGGAGTGTGGAGCCAGAACCCACATCGTCACATTTGGTGGCAGCGGTGGGATGAGCTAGCAGTGGAGGCCAGAAGAGGAGACAGAGCAGCAAGTGGGATTGGTAACTGACTTTGAAGGACCCACGTACCCAAGCCGGAGGAGGACATTTTTAAGAGACTGAGCTTTTTAAGGACATTTATTTATTGCTGTCGTTTTTAATTGTCTTTTAAGGTTCTTATTCTTTTAATGTCCTGTTTTTATGAAGGGGGGCTTGGGTTGGTTTGTTTTAGTGGGGTTTCGGTTTAGTGCTTTTATTGGTTTTAGTGCAGTGTAGAGTGGCCGAGCTGTGGACCTGAGCTCCAGTTGCATTGGGTTGGCAGTGGTGTGGAGCCTTCCCATGCAACTGGAGTTTTATGGGGGGTGGAATGTGGTGTTATGGGTCCACAGCTCGTTGAGTAAAGGCCATTTTTAAATAAATAATCAATGTGCTCGCGGCTTAGTGAGGGGACGTTGGGCCATAGTGGGCGTGGACGATCCGTAGGGTGTGGGCGTTTCTCACCTAGTGCACTGGTGAGGAACTGCCCACATTCATGATTGTCCCTCGGCTAATGCTGCAGCTGCTGTGGCCCTCGTCATTTTAAAAAGAAGCGCGAGTCGGTTTTAGGGGGAAGAAAAGAAACGTTCGGAAAGAGAGAGAGAATCGATCGGAAAGGAAAGGAGAGGACGGAGGTTACAGGGAGCGTGGAAGCAAGCGGTGCAGGAGAGAGACGGACACGCGGGCGTTTGGTGAGCCAGCTGATCGGCCGTGGGCAGCTGCGAGGAAGCTGGGTGTTGGGCCGACACCCAGGTGTTTGTGTAGATGTCGCTCCCGCTGAGTGATCTGGTAGCGGGAGTGACAAGGTGAAAGCGACGGGCCGCAGAGAGGCCATGGAAAAGGCAGCGGAAGTCGGGAGACTTGGTGATGGAATCCCCAACGTGGGCGACCTGGCCGTTGAGGGTAATCAAGTCTCGGGGACTGGGATGAGTGCCAGACCGAAGCCAGGGATCGGGAGGTCTCCAGTCTCGAGCGTGTGATGTAGGAGGGCAGCTGCAGAGAGCGTCTTGCCTGCTGCTAAGCCCGTACGGGATAAGCAGGTGAGACGCATACAGAAAAGAAGCACCAAGCTTATTTGTTGTTGTTTTTAAAGACAGCTTCCTGATCATTTTAACCTCTCGTTTTTAAAGGATTGTTTTTTTTTTCCAATGGTTTTAACCTCCACGTGTTCTTTTTATGGATTATTTATTTAATGAATATGAAGAACTGCACTATTTATTTGAACACTGTTTTTGATTTGTTGTCTGTTTTAATAAAAGCACTTTTGCACTTTCTACCTTCCCCTTGCTCAGTAATTTGCCTCCATTGACTAGCTCACTCGGTTACATTATCGACGGTGTTGGGTTCAAGGGTTCCCAAACATCAATGGGAGCGTGGAGCCTGAACCCACATCGTCACATTTGGTGGCAGCGGTGGGATGAGCTAGCAGTGGAGGCCAGAAGAGGAGACAGAGCAGCAAGTGGGATTGGTAACTGACTTTGAAGGACCCACGTACCCAAGCCGGAGGAGGACATTTTTAAGAGACTGAGCTTTTAAGGACATTTATTTATTGCTGTCGTTTTAATTGTCTTTAAGGTTCTTATTCTTTTAATGTCCTGTTTTTATGAAGGGGGCTTGGGTTGGTTTGTTTTAGTGGGGTTTCGGTTTAGTGCTTTTATTGGTTTTAGTGCAGTGTAGAGTGGCCGAGCTGTGGACCTGAGCTCCAGTTGCATTGGGTTGGCAGTGGTGTGGAGCCTTCCCATGCAACTGGAGTTTTATGGGGGGTGGAATGTGGTGTTATGGGTCCACAGCTCGTTGAGTAAAGGCCATTTATTTTAAATAATCACCGTACCCGAGGCGGCTTCGTGAGGGGGGCGTTGTTGTAGCGAGCCGCGGGGCAGTCGTCGATGTGGGCGTTTCTCACCGTGTGCACAGGTGAGGAACTGCCCACATTCGTGATTGCTCCCGTGGCTAATGCTACAGCTGTGATGGCCCCTCACGTTTTAAAAAGAAGCGCGAGTCGGTTGTGGAGGGAGAAAAAAGAAACGTTCGCGGTAAAAAAAATGGAGAGAGGAGAAAGGAGATGAGGAAAGAGGACGGAGGTTACAGGGAGCGAGGAAGCATGCATGCGGTGCAAGAGAGACGGACAGGTGGTGTGTGCGTCTGGTGAGCGCGCGATCGAGCGCTCGTGGGCAGCTGCGAGGAAGCTGGGTGTTGGGCCGACACCCAGGTGTTTGTGTAGATGTCGCTCCCGCTGAGTGATCTGGTAGCGGGAGTGACAAGGTGAAAGCGACGGGCCGCAGAGAGGCCATGGAAAAGGCAGCGGAAGTCGGGAGACTTGGTGATGGAATCCCCAACGTGGGCGACCTGGCCGTTGAGGGTAATCAAGTCTCGGGGACTGGGATGAGTGCCAGACCGAAGCCAGGGATCGGGAGGTCTCCAGTCTCGAGCGTGTGATGTAGGAGGGCAGCTGCAGAGAGCGTCTTGCCTGCTGCTAAGCCCGTACGGGATAAGCAGGTGAGACGCATACAGAAAAGAAGCACCAAGCTTATTTGTTGTTGTTTTTAAAGACAGCTTCCTGATCATTTTAACCTCTCGTTTTTAAAGGATTGGTTTTTTTTTCCAATGGTTTTAACCTCCACGTGTTCTTTTTATGGATTATTTATTTAATGAATATGAAGAACTGCACTATTTATTTGAACACTGTTTTTGATTTGTTGTCTGTTTTAATAAAAGCACTTTTGCACTTTCTACCTTCCCCTTGCTCAGTAATTTGCCTCCATTGACTAGCTCACTCGGTTACATTATCGACGGTGTTGGGTTCAAGGGTTCCCAAACATCAATGGGAGCGTGGAGCCTGAACCCACATCGTGTCACAATGTAGTTAACATATTAGATTGCATTTAATTTTGGCACAAATAGGATACTCTTCTATGGAAATACTATCTTGTAGACCTCTGCAATTTTAAATTGGATTAAGTGGGTTTGATATTTGATAACTATATGAATTGATACTAATTTGGATCTGTGCAAACTGTTTGTGTGTGTGATTTTCCTCCATAGTCTGGTTTATTTTGATTTGGTCTCTATGAGGTAAATGTGGTAAAAATGAACCCTGGCATGGTTTGCCTGAGATTTGAATGTTATCTGACACAGGACGGATTTAACTACAGGAAATAATGTACATTATGGAGAAATTTGCATAGAACACTTTGAACCAGGAGCATTCTGTTAGATTAATTTTGATTCAGCCTCAGGGCCTTGTTATCTGTTCATGGTCAGATAGCAGTTCACCATGCCAAATAAATAACAATTATGAACAGGTAGCTCAAACCATATACAGAATGGGTGAGAAACAAATATCCTGTTAGACCAATGATTAAACCTGAACAAGAGTGATATGCATGGGTGGACTTCTTAATATGATCTCTCTTCTCGCATGAAGTGTGAACACTGGAGGCATATTGATTTGGATTCTATGTGGCAAATGTTAGGTAAACATTCCAAAGTGAACATTAATAACGCTGTTACACTAACAAACATTATTAACACATTCTTTAAAATGTGATTTAAGATAAAATAAGTAGAGTTGATGTTCATATACAGTAGTAGGATACTGGAGAGTAAATATTCAATAATCGTATAGTGAAATTAAACTTATCTAATAATGTTTATTTTCTAAATTAAATCGAGGGAATTCACTGTATGCCTTCACCAGAGCTTGCCATCTTCTGTGCAATTGCTTAGGTGAAACATTTCCTTTCTGTTGCATGCAAAGTAGTCCATCACTATCATATACCCATCTAGTTACCAAATTATTGGTATTCTAGTCAAAGAGCTATATATTTGGTAAACAAACCATATATGCAGCGAAACTAACTGGAGATTGAAATAAGTAACTAATGTCCTGATCTGGCACAAAGGAAATGAACTGTAAGAGTGAAAACACCTTTAAAAGTAACTAGTCTATTTCATTTACTGATTTATCATACATTGTGTAATCAATATATATGGGATATCTTTCCTGCATTTACTTATTCATCTTTTTACTTCCTGTTATACAAAACATTATCAAAGCAAATAGAATCATTAATGTACGACTCCTAAAACATCATTTGTAGTCTACAAACCGGATTCCAAAAAAGTTGGGACACTATACAAATCGTGAATAAAAACTGAATGCAATGATTTGGAGGTGTCAACTTCTAATATTTTATTCAGAATAGAACATAAATCACGGAACAAAAGTTTAAACTGAGAAAATGTATCATTTTAAGGGAAAAATATGTTGATTCAGAATTTCATGGTGTCAACAAATCCCAAAAAAGTTGGGACAAGGCCATTTTCACCACTGTGTGGCATCTCCCCGTCTTCTTACAACACTTAACAGACGTCTGGGGACCGAGGTTACCAGTTTCTCAAGTTTAGAAATAGGAATGCTCTCCCATTCTTGTCTAATACAGGCCTCTAACTGTTCAATCGTCTTGGGCCTTCTTTGTCGCACCTTCCTCTTTATGATGCGCCAAATGTTCTCAATAGGTGAAAGATCTGGACTGCAGACTGGCCATTTCAGTACCCGGATCCTTCTCCTACGCAGCCATGATGTTGTGATTGATGCAGAATGTGGTCTGGCATTATCTTGCTGAAAATGCAGGGTCTTCCCTGAAAGAGATGACGTCTGGATGGGAGCATATGTTGTTCTAGAACCTGAATATATTTTTCTGCATTGATGGTGCCTTTCCAGACATGCAAGCTGCCCATGCCACACGCACTCATGCAACCCCATACCATCAGAGATGCAGGCTTCTGAACTGAGCGTTGATAACAACTTGGGTTGTCCTTGTCCTCTTTGGTCCGGATGACATGGCGCCCCAGATTTCCAAAAGAACTTGAATCGTGACTCGTCCTGACCACAGAACAGTCTTCCATTTTGCCACACTCCATTTTAAATGATCCCTGGCCCAGTGACAACGCCTGAGCTTGTGGATCTTGCTTAGAAATGGCTTCTTCTTTGCACTGTAGAGTTTCAGCTGGCAACGGCGGATGGCACGGTGGATTGTGTTCACTGACAATGGTTTCTGGAAGTATTCCTGAGCCCATTCTGTGATTTCCTTTACAGTAGCATTCCTGTTTGTGGTGCAGTGTCGCTTAAGGGCCCGGAGATCACGGGCATCCAGTATGGTTTTACGGCCTTGACCCTTACGCACAGAGATTGTTCCAGATTCTCTGAATCTTCGGATGATGTTATGCACAGTTGATGATGATAGATGCAAAGTCTTTGCAATTTTTCGCTGGGTAACACCTTTCTGATATTGCTCCACTATCTTTCTGCGCAAAATTGTGGGAATTGGTGATCCTCTACCCATCTTGGCTTCTGAGAGACACTGCCACTCCGAGAAGCTCTTTTTATACCCAATCAATTGACCTAATTAGTGTTAATTGGTCTTCCAGCTCTTCGTTATGCTCAAATTTACTTTTTCCAGCCTGTTATTGCTACTTGTCCCAACTTTTTTGGGATTTGTTGACACCGTGAAATTTTGAATCAACATATTTTTCCTTTAAAATAAAAACTCGGATTAAACGTTTGATCTGTCATCTACGTTCTATTACAAATAAAATATTGACATTTGCCATCTCCACATCATTGCATTCAGTTTTTATTCACAATTTGTTTAGTGTCCCAACTTTTTTGGAATCCGGTTTGTAGTATATGGTCTGCATTTGTAAGTACTGTGGTAGGTATGTATGTATAAAATAAATAAAACCCCCAATCTAAAGGTAACCATTATCTTTTTAATTTTGTAAAACAGCTCCCAAATTACTTCTTGAGATCACATGATTACAGCATTTATTCTCAAGATGTAGAATTCATTAATGGATTTCTACACATGAAGACAAGGTAAGATATAATCTATTAAAATTCTTTGAGATTATTTGTAGGGAAAGTAAAGTTTCAACAAATACTTATGACATTTAATTTTAAAATGTTAGTAATGTGGCTAGATTTTAAGTTAATACTGCAGCTTGCTAATTAAGTTTATATATGTATATTGTGATATCAGATATAAGGTTCAAATTTCAGCTTTCTCCATTAACACTTTTTCATTTGGTTTGAATAAGTATGTCTCTTTAATAGTATGTGAAACTTTTAATTGAAAATCATATTTGTAGTGTGCATAAACCTTTATTTAGTGCCATAATTATCATTACCATCCAAAATGTACAAGTTGATGCATTCATCTAAGTATTTAAAATACTTTTAAACACTTTATCCACAACATTATCTAATTTCTGCAGTTTACTTCTTTACCTCTGTAATGAAACAAAATCCACTTGTGTCTGTATTGATGGGACATGTAAACTGACTCGAATGATGGCAAAATAAGGTGTTCCTGATTTGTCTTTGGCCTCTCACAGTCTTGTTTTTTTTACTGCTTTCTACTTCTGTTATATGTGCACAATAACCAGATAGAATGTTTCTGCATCTATGGTGGTAATCAAGTTCTGAATTACATTTTTTTTAGACAGGAATGACTTTCCTGCCCTCACCATTATGTAACCTCAAATGTAATATTTTTTTAAACATGGTATTTCAACACAAGTTTCAGAAAGAATAATATGCTCATCTCAGATTTCTTAATTTGTCATAACATATTTAGATAATAAATATATTTATTCACATTTTGTTTTAATTGTAAAAGAAATTGTTAATAAATAATTTAATTTACATCACAATATTTGACCCATATTTTTTTCCTGCAAAATTGGAAAAGAATAAAATCAATAAATAAAATGTATTTTTCTCCCAGTGTACTGATTCCAGCAACAACAGTAGCCACAGACTCAAGGCAGACTTCATCAGTCTATCACATGTTGCAGTTCCTCACATAACTGCACAAATACAATTTTCCTAACGAATGTAAGAGAGTACTTTTTACTGTGAAAACAAAGTGAAGTTTCACTAATATACACCATGTGTAAAAGCAATTGAGTAGAATGTTCTGGCATTGACAATAATGCATCTTAAAGATTACTACAAATCACATGCAGAAAAATTGTGTAATTAACACTTCTAAAAATTCTGTCTATGCATTTCTTTAATGTAATTATATGACTAACTTAAAACACTAAAAAAAAGCTACATAGCACAACTTTTCTTAAATCTTTGATAGACTACTGAAAATCCAAGTATACTAGATTGGATTGTTTTGAAGAGTGAATGATGGCTTTATGACATCTGACAGTAAGACCCCATGGCTATTAGCTTATGCTGCAATTGTGATCCTGCATCTTTATGCTATTTGTACTGTCTTTCACTTTTATTTGAACACAGTGCAGCATTTTAAAATCTTAAATTCTTTTATCAAGATTGTGTAACTCTTAGAAATATTTCAAAGTTTTTGTGTACTTTTAAATAAACCCTCAAGTCAATCAAAAGCAATAATGGTATTTTTACATACCAAAGGTTGTCCTTTTTTCAGTAAATCATAAGTTTTCATGTTGTCTGATCTCTTTCATTATTTAACTATGTGTTTTTTTGCATGGATATACTGAGTAGAGCAGCATGCCATAGTTGAGTGAATCTGTTTTTATCAACGATCCCACTTATGTTTAGCCTCATATAGTGAAAAGCCGTATGATCATTTAAGAGCTGAGGTTCCATTTCATTGATGTATAGTTGTCTATGACAGGTCATTCATATTACATGTCACAGCTCTGTGCAAAGGCAGATTTTTTTTAAATTCTGTGTATGAGACCTAAGCAATTATGCACTGTTACGCTCTAAGCTTCTGTGAGAGTGAAGCATTGAGAACACAAGGATTGTTTGGTTCACACAAAATAAGACTAGAAGTTTGCTTTGTACTAGTTAAATCCCTTCTGAAAAGAAAACATATGGTTAAGGAATTCCTAGAAACGTCACAGAATTCTAGTGATACCAAATAAGAAGACCTTTAGTCAGATTCTGATTACAGTTTTGACTGCAGTTGTGGCAGTTAAAAGTGGCAATCCCAATACTTAAGGAGTAAGGTAGTGTTGAACTTTTTCCTTCAATAAATCAAATAATAATTTAAACAAATGGTGTATTGTGTTTACTCATGTTGTCTTTTGTATTATAATAAATTTTTATGGAAATCAAAAGCAATTAAGCGTTATGAATGAGCAAAAACAAGAAATCAGGAAGAGGGCAAATACTTTTCACAGTGCTGTGTGTATCAAAAAAAAATGTAATTGTATATATAATTGTGTCTGGGTGCAGGAATGACAGGTTACAAAAGGAAAATTTGTGGTTGCCCTGTTTTAATGTCCAGTAATTTAAAACAAAAGAAATGCTCTTTGACTTTTTTGACTTATGGGGTTCTGGCTTGGAAAAAAAAACGAGAGGCATTGATTTGCTTGTCACATATTAGGTCAGTTTGTTCAGCAGCTCCATCTGGCTGGTAGCTCTTGCCAAAAATAACGCCTCCTACCGGGAAGCTGAAATTTTTATGGAGGGTAAACTGGAACGGGCAGGGTCAGCTGCCCTCAGTTGGTGGTTCCTTGGCACAGTGAAAAAATGAGGAGAGAATATTAGTGATATATTGTTGACCACATGGGTACCCTGTTCTATGTTGACTGCATTCTGTGATAACATTAAAAAAGATTTAACACAACAGCTGTCTAATGCAGGCATATCTTCCCAGTGTTTGCAAGAGACTTGCTTAAATAAGCTACATGTTTACTACAGCAGTTTATAACTCATTCAAGAAATACAGTTTGGCCTTTTTGTAAATACCTTCCACACATCTAATTTGGATCTATTGTATGCTTAATGCTAATACATCTAGAGTACTTTAATTTCTGCCTGTAACTATGAACTTTGCACACAGTGTTTAACTTAATCTCTAATTATAATTAGTTTGTCTTTTCCTGTAACTGTTTCTTTAACCTCTTTTGAAGCACTTTGAGCTGCATCCTGTGTATGAAAATGAGCTATAGAAATAAATATTGTCATTATTGTTAATAAAATAAAATATTTACCAAGGTCATAAAATCGTGCTACTGCTTCAAAATGGCAAGGGAAGTAAAAGCCATTGTTTCCTTTTTTATATATAAATTACAATGCAAATTTAGTCTTAAAATTATTTACACTTGGTTTACAATTTGTTAATAAGGTATATTATTTAAGCATTTTCAAATATTATATAAATCATAGTAATAGTCAATAATAATGCAATTAATTTATAATATAGTTTTTATATATACTGTATATTTCAAAGAGGTCACATAAGAACTGAAATTTAAAGAAGCCAAAATAAATACAACGCATTAAGCCCTGATAACAAAAACTTAATCGCTTTAGTCACATTAAAGTCACCAAAATACCTGTGTAAATGAATATGTTAGCAGACTTGCTTTAGTTACAGTCTAAAAAGATTTATGTTTATCTGGAAACGTATGCCAGATATGGTGGTAACTAAAAAAAGATGATCATGTTTCCCCTTGGACTACAGTTTGATCCCATGTATTTGGAGATGCAGGTAGATGTTACAACTGCAACTGTCCCATTTTGGACAACAAGATGTGAACATATGATTTACTGTTGGCAAAAGGCTACTGTGTGTGGCATGGAGCTATTCTGTCAGAAGCCTCCATTATCCTCCTTGTTGGAATAGGAAGCATTTTTTTAATGGTACTGTATGGTACAAAATCATTTTGTCACAGGAACTCAGGCAGAATTGAATATTTTGGATGTGCATGCTGTTGTTTATCTATATTAAGTTGGCTTCTACTGTATCCCATATGTATGTAGTAATGCAGTGACTTGAGCAACAAAACACCTGGATTCTTGTACATATGCATGCAACATTAGTGTGCTTGTCTAAACAACTCATTCAAATTTTATATTTTATTTTGGTTATTCAGACTGAAGCCACATTATTCATTATGTATTAATGAATTAAAAGCAATTTTATCTACATTACTTCAATTATGTTAGTCAGTTTATACTAGTCAGTGTCATGTGTCTGAAATTCCATTCAGTTTAATATCCTCCATTATGGCCCCTTGATTTAACTGATCTAAAAACTAAAACATACATTTCTTTTCTATAATCAAGTCAAAAATGTAATAACCTTATAACATATTACAAAACTAAAATGTGACTAACCTTAATGCTGGCACAAAAGCCAATATCTTCTTTTAAGCAATTCTAAAAAAAAAACAAACTGGTCACATGTTTTATGGATGTCTTTTACTTATACATTACAAAAGAAATTCATTGTGTATTCATACAGATAAAATAACATTCAGGTTTTCCTGTCTCATTTTTATGTTTTGTATATTAACAGGGGGCGTGTAATATATCAGGTGTGCCTCACCCTTTGCCGTTTCTTAGCATGGAATTACTTTGCTGATCTGCATATGGAGGTTTTAAAGCTGACACAGCACCAAGAAAACTGGACTATCCAAGCACGCTGGAGGATTAGAGGATTGCCATTTCATGTTTTTCTTTTGCGCTTCTATAAGAAAGACAAGACCGAGTTGTACAGGTGAGCAGGACACCCGAAAGAGACAAAGCTGACAGAAATGTCTCAACTATGAACAATGTCAGTTACTTCTGTCACTTTACTTTGCAATCAAACAGCATATCTTCCTACCATCATTTCACAATCACTCATGGGAGGCTCAATGCTTTGTCCTTCTGCGTGATAGCTCCCAGAGAATAGGTTCATTTCCAAGCTAGATTACTGTCTCTGTGTAGTTTGCCTGTTTTACCTGTGTCTGGAATAGATTTTTTTCAAGCCTTCTGTTGTCTCCCTGTATCCCAGAAATTAATAAGGGCATTTGATGGCTCTGAATTGGCAGTGTTTGTAGTTGTGTATGTAAATACATTATGTAGTAGGCTGGTGTTTTGTCCAGGGTTAATTCATGCCTTATTAAAACACAAGATATTAATTTCCAGGATTGAAGAATTTAACATATCCCAGTATAAAAACACTTTTGAGAAATGTAATCGGTATGCAACTAGCAATAAATTCCTTTCATTGAGCATGTAAGTAATAGAGTTACTTTTTCAGTTGAAACATGGCCTATCTTAGTTTATTCCTAGCTTTGCTAAAAATAAATGTTTTTTTTTTTTTTTACGAAAAAATGGTACAATATAAAGTTAAATCTTAATTTAATGTAGTGTTTCTCCAGTTCAGTGTTGTGAACTTGCTGTGGCTGCAGGTTTTTGTTCTCTCCTGTTTCACAATCAGTAATTTGTTTCACCGTTAATTCATCTCATTTTTTATTTAGCTGTTCTTTTATTACTTACTCTTATGCTGTATTCAAAAAATTTCAGTAGTGTGAGATTTATATTTATATTAAATTTAGAAATTTTTGTATTTTTGCTATATCTTTAAAAGCTTAATTTCCTTATTTCAATTCTCTATTCCTATTTCCATTTACAAATGAGTGGTGGTGGTGGCTCTGAGGCTAAGGATCTGCGCTGGTATCGTGAAGGTTGCCGGTTTGAATCCCCGTCACTGCCAAAAGAGATCCTACTCTGCTAGGCCCTTGAGTAAGGCCCTTAACCTTCAATTGCTCCAGGGATGCGGTACAATGGCTGACCCTGTGCTCTGACCCAAAGGGGTATACGAAAACTAACAAATTCCTAATATGAGATATTATATAAGGCAAAATAAAAAACAAAAAAAATATATGTCACATTTTTCTGTACTGTGATAATTAACAACATGTAAATCAGAACACCCGGGCTAATGACAGTGAATGATCTAAGACAGTAGCTACTTCTGCATCACAGCCTTTTGTGTACTTATTAGAATATAATGCATTTAATAACCAGAACTTCTGAAAGAGCACAGGAGTCTATTAAAAGCAACTTTTTTGCACGAAATCTGCAGGCTCAGTTGGCACACAGGCCTGAACTTGAGAGCCACTGGTTAATATATGACCTTGTATATTGTATAAAATGTCTTTTTTTTCCCCCCTCAGCCTGTATATATAAGTTTGCTACCTTTTTTTTATGAAATAGTAATTTATTGGTGGTTGAGAAATTTGCTGCAGTAAAAACGTAATGTAATGTCATAATGAACAGTCAAAAACATGATTCAGATTATTACCAAATAATGAGCCAGTGCGCATTTAATGTACTGTGTTGTGCCTCTGAAGAAATAGCTTTCTTATTTCACTAGGCCATTTATTTCTTTTTCTCCAAATCTTCTTATGGCATGTACTTATGTTAGGTACATTTTCCTTTGTGTGTGTTTTACTTATTACATTCTTTAACTGCTTTAAGTTGTATTTGGTTTTATTCCCTTGTATTTATCACACTAATTCAGTTTATTAGTTTTCACTTACTTTAATATTATTCTGACTAGCGGGCTTTGCCCCCTGCTCACTTCACTTGCCAACCCCCCCGGCCTGCGCTAAGCGCCAGCCACTTCCTGTCTCTGCCACTCACAAATGTGGATTTCACTTTCACCAAACAACAAATATTTTAATTATCGCGGATACGCCTCTTCATTGGGAAGAAACACTACTTTTCCCTGATGGCAACATGAATTAGCGATTAAGTCTCCAACTTAAAGTTTAAATCCGAACAATATATTCAATCTCTTTTCGCTGTTCTGTTATTTCATCAAGTAATCATTTCCATTTGTTTGCGCTAATGTGATTTTTGCTATCATTTTTCTGAGACTTTCGAATTTTAGTGCTTTCATTAACTCTAACCTGCTCTGCATGTGTATCGTGCCAACGTTTTTGAACTTCTTTATGACGTTCTACTTTGTCATGTACTTTGTTGTCTTTTATTTCTGGCCTTGGGCGTGGTTAAATCTCTTGGCAAAAAGTCTTGTCTCGTAGGACTTGAAAGTATCTCTGAAAAAGTCACGCCTCGTCCCAGGCTAAAAAGTCTTGTCTCATCCTAGGATTTTTTTATATAATAAAGAGATAAATGCCTGTTGCAGCCTATGAAACTCACAGATCTCCTAGACAGAGTTGAACAGCTACCAGAAAAGTTGACTATTTATTGCATTATTAAATACAATGGTGGCAAGTCTGCATTAAACACATTTTAACTACTTAGCAGGTAATGAAAATGTCTTTGTTTGCTTATACTTTCATGTTTGGTTTTCCTGGATCTTTTGATTGTGAAATTTATTACTAGTGGTAAGAAAATATGTGTACATGTTCTCATTTACAATCATATGCAAAACTAAATTAATATTACTTGCTTTGCTAAACATAAAATGCACTTGAGGTGAAGTTTTTAAATATAATTTTCAGTTTCTACCTTAATAAGTAATAGCCAGATGTTCTCAGATTGCATGTACGTAATCTTAATTAACCTGAGAATTTTTTTTGTCATTTTGTCTACAGGACATATGATGCTTTTTCTACATTCTTCTTAGATTCTAATGGACAAATCTGTTGTCATAAGTTGGACAAGGTGTGTACAACTTCCAGAGTTGGAATGAATAAAAAAAATCACTAATCTCCTTTTTTAAAATGTTCCAGCAAATTTTGAAAGTTGGTGTGTTTTATTGCTTTTAATATCTTGCCATCCACAAGAAGTGGTTCCATGTTTGATTACTTTATTAATTAATTCAAATGCCTCTATTTAAAATATTTTGAAAAGAGTTTTGCTCAACTTACTTGTAAGATTCCCAACATGGTGCTTTCAAGTACACTGTAGTGAAATTTATTCTGTTTTACTTAGAGTACTCAATGTGAAAAAAATCTTAATCAGCATCCACTTTTACTTTACTGTATTGTCCAATTTAAAACATTATCAAGCATTATGTCTAACTACAGAAAGTACTCTGTAAATGGAGAAAATGTTGACCAGTTTCACTAGGCAAATTCAGTAAGTAATAAAGTGCCTGGTGAGTGGCAATTCAGTACTGTATGTTTTATTTATAATGATTTATTATTAATATACCATACCAATGCACTTCAGAACAGGTCATCCACCTGAAGCTAAGCATGTTCGGGCCTTGCTAGTACTTGGTTGGGAGACCAACCAGGAAATACCTTGAGTTGTTGCTGGAATAGGTGCTGGTGAAGCCAGCAGGTGGTGCCAAATCTGCGGTCTGAATGTGGATCCCAGTGCCTCTGTGCAGTGATGGGGACACTGTGCTGTAAAAATGGCACTGTCTTTCGGATGAGACATAAAATCAAGGCCCTGACTTCTCTGTGGTCATTAAAGATCCCTGGGCATCCTTCATAGGGTGTATCCCAGTGTCCTAGCTAAATTGTCTACCATTGCCTGGTCATACTGGCCCCCTAACCATCCCTTGTCTCTGATTGGCTAGCTATTTCTCACCCCTTCACCACCTAACAGCTAATGTGTGCTGAGCATACTGGTACAAATTGGCTGCGGTCGCATCATCCAGGTGGATGTTGCACATTAGTGGTCGTTGAAGTGGCTCCCCACTCATTGTGTGAAGTGCTTTGAGAACCTTCAAAAGATAACTGTAATGAATTATTATTCAATTTTCTTTTTAACTCTTAGTCTAGTGCTACTGTTTTGACATGATGTCAGCTTTGTGTTCTCTAGTAAGCCTAGAATCTTGCCTTGATATTGTAATATGAAGACCAAAATTAGACAATATTCAAAATATAATAGTACCAGATACATTAAGTGTATAGTTTGATGTATAATTTACAACAAGGTACATAACCCTAAATTATTTTTGTTGTGAAGTATGGCTTTTCTGGATAGGGATTAGTCTATTCTGTCTTGCAAGGTTTTATATTCACTGCATTTTCTAAGTTCATACTTTCCATTTTTTAAGCACTCATTTCCTTAAATACATCCATTTGTGATCATGGTTTTCCCTTACAGTAGGGGAAGGGCCTATTTTAGCTATATCAGGCACACAAGCTGTGCTCATGTAAAGAATTAAGACAAGGTCCTTGGAGTTGTGAGGAACTGGATCTAAGCACGGTGCCACTATGTCTTTCCTATCTGTATATTATGCAAGATTTTGAATTAACAATACCTTGTGTAAATCATGTGTTCATTTTATCAAGCATGTTAGAATATATTAAGGGTGTCATAGTGCTACAGTGGTTTAGCACTACTAATCTGTCATTGTTAGGTTGAATCTTGCTTCTTGACACAGTATTTGAACCTGCATGTTCTTCTTGTGTATGTATTGGTTTTTCTCCAGGTACTCCAGCTTTCTTCCCACAGCCCATGACATGCATGTAATTTTAATTGGCAATTATAGGGTGACCCTGTTTGGGTGTATGTGAGTAGGTTTTTAAATAGATTATCTCCCAACTTAGTTTTTGCTTGCACCTAATGCAACCAGAATAGCTATCTACATGCCTGAATTTGGGTTAAGTGGTTTAAGAATTTTATATTTTTTTAATTTTACAAATGTAGCCATATTTTCATGTGTTAAACTCAAGTATTTCTGTATTTATTTTTTGCTTTACATTAAAGTATAGTGATGCCATTTTTTTACACTTGTACTTTGGCTTGTTGTTTACCCGATAATTGCTTCATCTTTTTTAAGCAGTATTGTTTCTAGCTACTGCAGGTTGGCACTGAGAAGCCTTTCAGTGTTTAAGGCTAACTCCACACTACCATGTTTTCATTTAAAACTGGAGATTTTATTCAATTGAAGACCATTAAAATGACATATAAAAGACCCCGATTTCTGCAGCCTAATGCTATAGACTCATTTCCCAAACGATAGATATGCTTTTAAAAATAAAAGACCCCCAATAATAACGTGACAATATTACATGTAATTTTAAGGGTCGTCAATTAAATAAAAAGGCAAAATATGAGTTGTAAAATGCACATTAGACATTGACCTTCAAGAAAATAAATTTTGGAATGATGTCTGTTTTATCTTTTACGCAGTTGACTTTAGATTGGTGTAAAAAAATGTTTTAAACAATCAGTAATGTTCACAAACAATTTAAAGGCTGTCACAAAATTCACAAGTAGTATTCTAAACATTGATGTGGATTTTTTGTGTATTTTTAACCTGTTTGGGGCCGATTTCAGGCTTGTAGCACGTTTTCTGAGCTATTTTTGATTTTTACAAAAATAGGGTTATTTCTGGAAAAAAGGAACACATAAACAAATTGTGATAAAATGTGAATTTTTCCACATTTGGTTTAATTGACATTGCTATTTTCATTTTGGAGCTATGAAGCATTTAAAAAGCAAATGATGAATGCCAAGCTAATTTTACCTTGGGTACGGCTTTGTACAGCATTGTGATTTTGTGTCTCTGTTCAGTAATATTGTGAGGACGGATGCATTCTACCCCCATCCACTTCATTAAGCACTTTCTTAATTTTGCTTTGGAATGCACGCCTCTTTACTGCACATATTAAGTTTAAATAAAAAAGACTGGTAAAAGGCTGTCAACTTAGTTATTTACGATCTGTTTTTTATGTGGCTTTGAATTTTTCATTACAACTGTAACACTGCTGGCCACTGAGGCGACCGGTAAATTATTTGCCTTTTGCATATGTAAGCAGCATTCAAACAGTGCAAAACACATGCATGTACATATATAGAAAACACATAACTTGAGAAGCCCACAGTTTATTGTGGCAAATGCCATGTTTTGTGAAGAATACATTTTTAACTTGAAAAATTCCAAATGTATCCTTTAACAATGTATACTGTGTAGTAAATGTCATCTTCATTAATTCCACACTCTTCCTTATTATCATGGTAAATGAGTTAAATCTTTAAGGTCATTTAACATCAGGGCTTTTTATTGTAATTGTGTTATACAGTTTTTTTTCATGAAATTTTCAGAAGCATTCTTATTTCATGATGATTGATTGTTCATCAGTTTTAAAAGGGCATTAGCATTCTTAGATGTTTATTCTGAAAATTAAACAAGAAAATAAAAAAAATAATCAATATAATGTTAATTTTACAATACAAATTAAAAATAGGTGTAGCTTTAAAATCAAATTCTACATCACCAGCATCACTCCAGTAGGAATATTTGATATACAGTAAAAGTAAACTGTTTTCATTATGTTTAGAATTGTAGGAAATGCTGCCAGGTATGTTTTCTTTAAACCGTGAGTTGTAATAAACATGTTAAAGGCAAGATTTTAAAAGAAACATCAAAGATTTGAGTTAATGTTTGTTTGTTACAAAGAACAGTAATGCTTTTTTTACAGAGTAACATTACTTTCTTAATGTGTATATCATACTCTTGCTTTATGTTCAATTCCATGTCACATTGCTCAGATAGGTGGTTTTGTGTAACATTAAAATGTTTTGTTTCCTGCACAGATGATGCCTGTTCCACCCCAGAGTAACAAAGTTAAAGGAATGTTTGCTAGCCTGCTTGTGCTTCTGGGCATACAAGAACATCGACCAGCTCTCAACCACTAATATTCTGACTGGGACCCAAGCTGTTCCAAAGGGAGAGAAATGGAAGAAAGCCGCAATGTCACTTTAGTGAATATTCTGTTTAGCTTGTGTTACTGAATATTAATTCAAAGCAGAAATGACCAGTGTCAAATATACTGTATTTCTAATAAGAAAAAAATAACTAGCCAACCAAAATGAAAACATGACATTCAGTAAAACAAAAATCCCAATCTTTACATCATTTTCTGAAAAAATAAACATGTCGTGGTCATGTGCTTGGTCATAGCAATATCCATTCTATGAACAGCACAACATTTAATTTTTTTTTTCTAAATTAACTATTTTGTTGCAGTTTATGAGTCCTTCCAGTGTTAATTAGGTGTTTAATTTTTTTGGTAAGCAAACACATTTTGAATGTAAATTCCAATATCAAAACTATTTCCCGTTGAGCTGTTCATTAAGTTGGCATGTTCCACTGTAATCTTTTTTTTTTTAATTTAGTACAGCATGTAAGTGTAGCTATTAAGAATCTTAACACTTTCCAGAGTCTGAAGTTACAAATAAGCACATAGGTTTTGCCTTTGTAATGTACATACTCAGTTACCATTTGTCATGCAGGCTAAATAAACTGAGCAGTAAAATAAATGTTTTAAAAGCTAACAGTTATGAAACATTTACCTTTGTTTACAATAATTCTTAAGGTATGCATCTTTGAGAGAGACATATAACACAATATCTTCTGTAACATATCCCTAATATCCATTATGTTCTCTTCTGATAAACCTACATTTTCAATGATTTGCAGTCTCCTTGAATGTTTGCAGTCCCTCCAGAAAGAAATGCAATTGTATCTATGATAAAGAAGACCAGGTAAAAGCCTGAGATAAGGGAGCAGCCTGCAGATTACAAAGACCTAGCCTTAAAGTTAAATGCTTCTGGATACTTACTCTGCATAGAAATATACTGTATACTAGGTATTGAAAACCCAGCCACATTATTAGACACTGCTACTCTCCCAGAGTAATTGGTTATTGAGCCACCGATGACATATGTACAGACAATATTCTTTAAATTTTATACCAGTTGCCCTAATTGGTGTACAGTTCAGAGGTAAAATGGAGAGGTATAAAAAACTAAAAATGTGTGTGCCTTTGAATATGGCAAGTTTCTAGGCAGCAGAGCTGGTGGCATTAATTTATTAAGGACAGCAGGCTTCTTAAGGTTTTAGTGAACAACACAATCACCTGTATTAAGAATGGGCCTCCACCCAAAATGCGTCCAGCCAGTGGCGGTCTCCTGATGGGAAGCAGACACTGATGAATGGCATTAGTATAAGCTGAAGTAGCAGATGGATCAGCCGTTTAATATGTAAGCACAACATTAGTGCAGAAAAAGGCATAGGAGAGTGTTTAATTCATGCAGTCATACCTAGTCAGGGGCTGATCATGGCACCTCATGACCCCACTGTTAGGAAGAATGTAAGTGCCATTATAGTGGGCTAAAGAGCACAATTGCGGCATGCTAACTGAATCCCAGTTCCAGCTGATTCTCAATATCCTTCTAGGATGGAGGTGTGGACATATTCTGGAGGCTCAATGGTGTGGTGTGTGTTTTTTGTGGCATACACAGAGACTTCTGATCTAAAATAACCATTGTTTCCTCCATATTTGTCTTGCTGTGCATGCACATTTCATGCCAGAGAAGGCATGTAGCACTCAGTTTTGATTGGTATTGTGAATCTTGTGACCACATGAGTGGGTAATTCCATGAAGTGCTTAGAGAGTAAGCTTCACTTAAACTGTCAAGCTGATTTTTTGCTCAACCAGAGAGGATTAGGGCAACTTGAGTTTGGGAACTGAGGCATCTATACCGCGCCGTACCAGGCTGAAGGAGAAGCGTCATGTGGTGGATTGAGACTTCATGAAACTTGAGTGAAACAAAAACATCAGAGAAAGGTTCGAGGGAATTTTTCTTCTAAGCATATTTAATGGTGATGTGTTAGATAGTTTTACTATTGTTTAAATGAATCTGATATCTACCTTAATAAAAAGACAAGTGTCTGTCCGTGTGTCTATTTAGTTGCTATGTCTCTGGCATTTCACTAGATGGCGCAACACAACCATTGTAGCAATATATTTTATTGCTACATGCATTAAAAAAATACAATCCATTAGATGGTGCACTGCAAATGTTAATGCTGAGGTCTACATTCATTACTTAGATTTCAACTCATCTTAGGTGGTTCATTCAGCTGGTGTTCCATTATACAATGGTAAAACATTATAAGCTAAACAAATGTGAAAGAAAAATGAACGCTACTTAAGGTTAACAGCTGACAAAGCTGTTTTGCTATAACAGCAGGTTATTCATACAGGCGTCTGTCATAAGACAGGGTGCAGTAAGGTGAGCTAGGGAAATTTCCAGTTTGTTTAGGAACGCGTCTATTTGACACACGAGAGCTGACCTTTCCTTCTTTAGGGTCTATCTGACAAGTGAAAAAAATAAGAACAGATCGGCCATTAGCGTAATAAAATAAAATGCTTAAGTAAACATTTTTTTTTATATAAATAAGGGGAAGGGGGAGGAAGAAAAAATTATAAAAAGCCAATAGAAATAGAAAATGTAACTTTGCTCTTCTGCCTTGCAACATAGAATCCAGGTACTCATCTGTGACTGAATAAAAATCTAACTGATTGAACTATCCCTGTCTTCCTTGGGGGTGTTTCTTCCACACTATACAATGAAAACGGCAAGCAGTAATAATGTACAATATTTAAACAAGCATACTTGTGTTTTTTAATGAGAGGATTTGTTTTTAGCACATCTGATTTTTCTGCACTCATAGTTACACTTTCACTTAAATTCATTTGATTTGTTTGTTACAGAATAGTAAAACTTTAAAAGCTATGCATTTTAGTTTAAAATACCAAGGGTCAATAGTATATCACATTTAATTTACTGCACCGTGGGTTACCATTGCTGTTTTTATCAGTGAGAAGGAAAAGAAAAATGTAATTAAAAACAGGTGTGTTTTAACTACAGAAAGTAGAAATTCAGGTCAGCACAGAAATGTTCAAAATTATGTGATATACAAGGAAGAATTATACACTTAGAAGACCTTTTATGGTCATCTATGGTGTGCTTCTTATCTTAAACTTTAAATTAAAGTAGATATTTTAAACCACCAACACAAATAATGATTAGGAAGAAAGTCCAATGTCATTTTTAAAATATATATGTCATGACAATATTTGCTTGTATATTGTGTAATAATAAAGAATAACATAAATTAAATAGATTAATTTGCTTATCTCAAATCATAAAGTGTCCATATCATTCTGTTTTCACTAGTGAGCTATTAAAAGGTCAGAATGTTTCATAATGGAGGATCTGCCAGTAAAATGGAAATGCTCATAAATACGGGCATGAATGGTTTGGTATTCGTGAAGATGATTTCCGTACAAATATTTGCGGTTACATTCAATGCATAAAGGTTGGTTTGTTCTCAGCAATCTTATAGAATCATCCATAGTCAATCCATTTCTTCAAAAAAATGAAGAAGGAAACTTGCAGCAATTGTTGGAATTTTACACCAAAAGTAAAAAAAAAAATATCCTCCTTGGTGTTAACTGCGAGCGTCCCTCAGGCTCTGAATTCATGTAAAAATAGTTAAGCCCGAGTGTCTCTTGGGTTCACATTCACAGTATTAAGCCAAAAATTGCATTCAGACACTACTGTATTCTGCTGACATGCACAATGGCATGAAAATAAATAAATAAACAAAGTGAAACTGAACCATTAGTTGAGTCAAGCAATAGTCATGAAAATGTGAATTGGTCATCAGTTGTTGACTCATATAGTGAAGCTGATGAATATTGCACTATACACCCAAACTACTGTGATAAGTTTGGTGAATTCGGTGATGTGAAACTTCAGCATGGCAAAAAGGTAAAATGATTGCAGTCAAGTGGAAGGACAAGAAAGACATTAGCCCACTAAACACCGTTCACAATGCTGCAACTGTCAATGTTTGCATCAGGGGAAATGTGGAAGTCAAAAAAGCCCTGTGTTGTGGTGACCTGCAATAACGTAAGGGGTATGCTGATTGTGCTGATCAGGCACTGACACTCAACCCTGTCATGTTCAAGCAACAGAAAGAAATATTATAATAAAAGTATGCCAAGAAACACACAATTCTACTGTCCTGAGTATGGCAACCGGCTTTTTGTTGGTGACTGTTCCAAAGCCTTTCACACGAAGGATGTGTGGTAAATCTGCATTAGTACAACAGTGAACACTAGGCATATCCTTCCTACTGTATTTATGTTAACAGTTGGTATTAACAAGCTTTTGTTTCACATATTTTTGTGAATTTGCATTTTATATTATTGTTCTATATTGTTTTATATTATTGTTCAAAAATAAAAAAAACCTTATTACTGTTTTTGATTAGTTTTTCCAGAGGTAAACATAATGCTAAGGATGCTACAAGACAGCAAGAGTCCCGATGACTAATTTGCAAAAGCCATCTTTACATGCAAACAGTTAAAGCTGTACATTATAAAAAGCAACTCGGTACAACAAATGACTGTCCATTATGCAAATACTTTTAATAAATTTGTTCAGCCACATTTCTGTATGGTGCTGGCGATGCAGAAAATCTGAGGAAATTTTGGACTGGTGTGTTGGGAGGTTTGCAGAGTGTCTCTTGAGCAAAAACTGCATTTATCTGTGGCTTTATCAATGATACTAGATAATGTTCTTTAGGCTTCCCAAAAGTAAAGTGTACTTATGCTCGAATAATGGCACTGCTAAGCTGATTAGAGGCTGACTATGTAAAACACAACTCATTTCATAGCATCAGTGCACATTCAAGTCCTTTTAAATGGTACTGATGTGTATGAACAGTTGTACGAAATCAGTTATCCTGATCAGGACAGACTCTTAGCAGAGCTGACATTTAAAATTTGCCCCATCTTGCCAGTGACAGAAGTTGCAGCATATTTTAAACAATTAAGGTCTGGCATTCATAAACTACAGTGTAGTATGTTTACAACCAAACTGGGCAAATTAATGGAAACTCTAATTTGAATGATGCTATTAATGTTTTATTATGCAATGGACAAATTCATAAGCATAATGCATTCAAGTATTCAATCAGTCCTCTTTAGATTGCCACACAGCCTCCCTTGCTTTCTTAATAGTGAACACACTTCATTTTTATGTTATTACACATTACACATCAGCTGCTGAAGGCCTGCCACTGTCTCTGTTGTATGGTCATCTTCTTCTTAAGGCTGCTCCTGTTAAGGGTTGCCACAGCGGATCATCATTTTCAATATCTTTCTCTCCTCTGCTTCTTGCTGTGTTACACCCACCACCTGCGTGTCCTCTCTCACTACATCCATAAACCACCTCTTAGGCCTTCCTCTTTTTCTCTTACCTGTTGTATGATCATCTGATTTGCAAAAATTAAATAAAACTATCCCATAATACACCGTGCATACCATCCGTGTTACACTTCAAGTCTTACGTACTCTTAATCTGTAGAGTTGCACTCTACTCTGCAGTTTTCAAACTATGATAGATGTTCTCCACAATCGTTTCTTAGGCCTGCTTAAATATCACGAGTGCCCTCATGTTTAATGACTGCCTAAACCTGTCTTGAGTTAACAAGAAAGGCTTTGCATTCAAGGCAATAACTGAGCCTTGATTGTCCAGCAAGGCTTATTCAAGTGATGCTTATTCAACAAAGTCTCAATATCATAATGATGTTTCTGGAAATACTTTCATGTCGTTGCAATAATGCGTTATGTTAACACCAGCAGCACTAACCTTGCTTCTTAGGTTATTTTAAATATGTTAACACAGAATATAAAAGGCTAAAAAAAAAGTCAGAGCCCTGGACTGTGGTGCCCTGGGTCAGCAATTTATGGTTTAATAAGCAGCAGCCCAATGATGATTTTAATTTCAGCACACATCTTCACATTAGAGAAGCATGAATTTTTGTTTTTGAAATTTTCAATTGTTAAAAGTAAAACACCCTAAAAAAATTCATAACATGAACATTAACAACAGATTACTGTGCACTTCAGTTATAACCAAAATAAATATATTTCATTTTACATGTAAAGAAGAGCACAATAGATTAAAATGTGCAGCAGAATAATTCCTATTAAAGTTGCTGTCTGACACGAGCAATCCTCAAGAAAAAACTCTGCTCTGTGTTAGACTCTTAATTTGTATTTAGTTCGAAAGAAATCTTGTGTTAAGTCTTAAAATTGCTCAGACAAAATAATCTGGCTAAACTGGACTGTTAGTACGATGAGATTATTTGATTAACCTTTTTAATTAAAAAAACCTGCAATCAACAGACTGAGGAAGTCACTTGGATGAATGATGAAACGTCCAGATGAACAGAATCAACTTTCTAGAACTTTTTATTAATGTAATGTTTCAACACCAGTAGGTTAGTTCGAGTTTGTTGCAGAACATTGTTAATGTATACGTGAGGCAGTAAAGTAAGTAAAGGCAGTCAGATACCACATGTGCAACTCGAGTGAAATTCTGATTTCATGATATGGCATCAGAAGTAAACTTAAATGTAGATTGAAAAGCCACTTGACCCGTTCTGAGCTGCTTTTGCAGGTAAAAAATACAACAAAACAGTTGGCAAAATTTTTGTCACCAGAGAGCTTTGTTTAGATAGGTCAAGCTAATGGTTGGGATGGAGTTTCATGGGTTACAGATCTGCCACAAATTTAATGCAGAAAGACAGTAGCATTCAGGTCAGCTCGTTGATTTATTCCATGGGGAAGGGAGATGATAATATGTTTAAATCATTTATGTTTCACAAGGAAGACATTTTGAAGTTGTATTTGAGAAATTTTGACGAAAACTTAATTACTAAAAAATACAAATGTTAAAGAGTTCATTTTTTATCAGTGTAATCAGGGTGACGGGGAGTCAGTTTAAGCCTTTGTTAGAGGGCTGGGTGAACTGGCTGAACACTGCAATTTTGGAAATGCAAAGGAAGAGCACATACAGGATGTAATAGTGGTTGGTGTGAGGGACAAGTTGCGGTTAGAAAAATGACAGCTACATGAAAATTTAATGCTAGCAAAACTTACTGAAATAGCCTGTGGTCATGAAATGATAAAACATCAAAACTTTGCTTTGCGTAGCATAGTTAAACAACGGAAGGAGGTGAGGTTTTCTGTAGTGGTGAACTACAGAAGGGGCCCGGACAGATAAATGAAAAAGGGGGATGCACAAGATGTAATTAAGTGCATTGTAAAAGGGAATACTGCCCAGCATGAAACTGGGCCATTTTGTAGTTGTTTGCTGTTCTAAATCTGTACAGAAAATGACGGTAAATTGTCAAACGGAAGCAGAATCAATGTGTCTGCAAGCAGTTCACTGTGAAACTGAAACTGTTTCTCCACGGCATGCCAACCTTCAGAAAGAAGGAAAAGTTTGAAATTTGAAGATTGATTCTGGGGCAGATGCCATAGTGATATCTGAAGCAAGCTGTAACAGCCTCACAAATAAACCTCAGCTTCAAAAAACAAATGTCATCTTAAGCAGCCCAATCTTTTCCATCCTATTATGAGTAAAAGTGGAGATGGAGTTAAGAAGAATGGAGTAACTGGGAGAAATTGATTAGATTTCTGAGCAAATGCCCTGGTTTGTGCAAATGATTCTAGTTATTAGCTTGGAGGTAGCCAGTGGCTTCTGACAGAGTTCTCTGGATGAGGCCAGTAGGAAGTTGACAACTTTTATAACCCCCTTCAAAAGATATTGATTCCATCAGCTTCCAATGTGAATAACTAGTGCTCCTTGACCTTTTCAAAAGAAAATGTGTGATCTGTTGTCTGGTCTAAAGGGGGTCTTCTTCATGGATGAAATTATTGTTTATGGACACACTCAGGAAGAACATGATTAAAGACTAGCAAAGGTTCTAAAAGTTATTAAGGCTTCAGGACCTAAATTAAATAAAGAAAAATGTCTCTTCAATAAAAGGGAATTTACTTTTTTGGGGTAATTCTTGGCGCAATTACCGTATATACTCGCATTTAAGTTCTCCCACAGATAATTAGGGGCTTGATTTTGCAGTTTAATTTCCGATAGTTTATAATGTTGGCCATATAAGTCAAATGTGGAAAACTCACGCTATTGGTTCAAGTGATTATGATATGCTAACACCCACCTGAGAGTGTACCCATGGAGCACACTGCCTTTTTTTTTCCTATGTATTGTGCCTACATGACCACACGGTAATACCTGTACTATTCCGAAGCAACGTTTGCACTTTTTGTGTTTTTTGTATCTCACACCTTCATACACCTTTACTGTAAGAGCTTCCCCTATCTACGATGGAGCATTCGATCAGAAGAAAATATGAAGCTGGTTTTAAATTATGAGTTGTTGAAGTGGTGAAAGAAATTGGTAACTGTGCTGCTACAACAAAATTTGGTGTGTCTGAGATAATGGTGCAAGATTGGAGGAAGCAAGAAGATGTAAAAAAAAAATGGGCATAAAAGTTGGGGTCTGATTTTATGATCGATTTTTCAGGTTTCAAGACCTGACTTATATGCGAGTATATACGGTAACTACTGTTGTAGGTACTTGGAGAGAAAACAATACTGTACTGCAACTACTTAAGGAGCTCCAGAAATCAGATGTTGTTTGGTCATTGAAAAAAATTCAAGGTGATGCTGTAAAGGACATACTGATGTGAGTACCAGTTTTGGCATTTTGGCAGATTTTCAAGGCCACAAAACAGAATGAGGAAATGCAGCTTATGTTAAAATATAAACATCAAGGGTGTGCAAGAAATATAAGTGCTGTACCTGTCAATATTAGGGCATACTCAGCACAAACCGCTCATTGAATCAAAAGCAATGGTGTTGCATGGACAGAAAATTAATTCCACCAGCAAGATAAGTTATGTGCTCAGCTGTATTCACAAAGGTCCCAAAGGGCTTACTAAGTGCCAGGAAAGACCCAGACTTCAGGTTTGGTGGCCAGGGATCATCAGGAAAATAAAAAGATGGAGTGAATCAGTATTCTCAGTGTAGTAGAGTAGAGAGTCCAACTCAATACAAAGAGCAATTGATGATGACTGAATTGCCTTCATGACCTTGGCAATGTACTGGCACAGACATGTATGAAGTTAATGGTCAACAGTACCTTGTTGTCATTGAACATTTTTCAATATTTATTAAAAATGTACATTTATCTGACATCTCCAGTAGGAGTCTAATTGGAAAGCTGAAAAGCATGTTTTCATTATTTGAAATTCCAGTACAGTTATGCTCAGAAAATGCCAAACAGTTTACCTCAACAGAATTTAAAGCATTTGCAAGGTAATATGGTTTTGACTACATAACTTCCAACCCTCAATTACTTCAAGCTAATCGGAATGCTGAAAAGGGCAGTTCAAACAGCAAAGAAAATTTTGAAACAGGATAATCCATTCCTAGCTTTAGCTGCATATAGGGCAGTGCCAATTACAGCTACAGACTACAGTGGAACCTCGGTTCATCAACGTCTCGGAACACGTACAAATCGGTTTATGACCAAAAAGTTCGCCAAACGTTTGCATCTATTCACGACCACACACTCGGTATATGAACAAGCCAGTTTCCCTTTCAGTTTGTGCACGCTGATGATTTCCACGCGTGTTCAGTCTCTCCCTGTGTGAGAGAGAGAGAGAGAGAGAGAGACACACACACGCACAGACATGCCTGCGAGAGAGAGACACACACACGCACGCGCACACGCGCCCATGCGCGCGAGAGAGAGAAAAAAACAGCTGGAAGCATAAGGCCGAGAAGGCAGTTAAAGAATGCACCAGGCTTGCTTTTAAAAAGATAGATCCGAGTATTGTTTTAGACTTTTTTGTATTGGATTTTAACCTCCACTTCACTTCTGTTTACAGCGATCGGTTCGTAGCGTGCATTGTTGCAATGTTACTTTTCTTGGTGGTTTATTAAGTTACGGATTTTTCAAATGTTCATTTTTTCCCTGTGCTTGAAACTCATTAAAAATAGTGTTTTTAGCGAGCGGTTCATAGCGCTATAGCGCAAACTCTTGCAGTGTTAGTTTTCTCTGTTGTTCAAGATTTTCTCACTGTTATTCAATGTTTTTACATTTAGTTTACTATTACGCTGTGCATTCTATGGTGGAACATTATTGAAACTGAGAAGGGTGAGTTCAGGAGGAATAGGAAACACCTACAGGCTACTCCAGATTCAATAAGAGACTCCATCTAACAGTCCAGAAACACATCCTGAACTATCATTAAAGCTTACTGAGGAGCCTGAGGTAGAAAAGCACCTGAAAGAAAGCTCGCCCAGAACACCCAAATTTACCAACATGGAAAAAACAACACAATCTAAATGGATTATAAGAACATCCGTCCAATATAAAGACTAACAAGAATTCGGCTGAAAGTAATCATTTTGATACTTTAGAAAAAACAACTTTAAATGTTTATGTTTATTATTAGATTAACATTAAGTTTATTTCCTACAATGTAAATGTAGAGTTTGGTATTCTTTCTGGCTATTCAAAACTTTGCTAAGAGGGAAGATGTGAAGACCGTATTTGATTAACCTTGTTATTAATGTAACGTCTTGGCACACTTAGTTGAATTTGGGTTTTTTACATTATTTTGTGTTAAATTATATGGGGGCAGTAATGGAAGTAAAAGCAGTCAAATGCCAGACGTGTGTCCTGAGTGAGTTTTTAATTTTGTAACACTTAGGTATGTACAGTATACAAGGGTGAGTCAAGTGAAAATCTTAAAATCATGATAACAATTTTAAACACTGTACTATTGTCATGTAAGTTGGCCACATTGTCAGCAATGAGATTAGGGGTTTTCCACATGTAGCCATCTGCAGGGAAAGTGATGTTGACTATCTTTTGGGATGAACAAGGGATTGTTTTGGAGCACTACATGTTCTTGGGAACATTATCACCAGTGCCAGATATTCAGACCTCATCAGAAACAATCTTTCATTCTTAATCATATTCAAACAATGGAGACTTCAGAGTAGAGATGTCTTGTTTTTCTTATTTGCCCAAAGAAGCATCAATCAACTCTGAAATATGTTGAAGAAAGAAGCACAACTTTTTCTGGAATGAAAAAATTCTAGTTGTACCTAATGTACAGTACATTTGCTTTTGCCCTTGCTTGTGCAGTGATGCACTGCTGCTCGCCGGACACTCGAAGGCTCATTAGTTGCTCTTTGATCCAATAATGTTCAAGTGAAGCAAACCCTGATCACCTCACCTTTGAAAATTATTTCATTCAAAGCTTTGATCCCAATAAGATAAATCCACAGTCATTCAAGTTCTCTTTGCATTCAATAACACATTGAACTTCCCTAGAAATAACGAAGTGGGCTTTTGCAAGACCATGCAAATTTTCAGTAGATTAGCAGGTCAGATATTTGTATAAATTCTTGTTTCCACATCGTGCTTGTCTATATGAAAGATTGTTTCAGATCTGTACTGCTGCCAAACCCAATATTCACAAGAGCACGAAAACAGAAAGTGACAGGTGACAGGCTTCAGGCTGGTAGACTTAGAGATAGATGACCTGTCAGAGGCCCTCTTTCCTAAGGAATGGATACTGGTGTGGAGCTGGCCTTGGCTTGCCTTTTCTATAAATTGGGATTATGGAACATCTTTGGAATATCCTGGATCACAAAATTTAGAGATGTGATCCTCAGCAAATTCAGAGGCTCTTTGGCCCAGTGTGCCACTGTTAAGCAGTGGTGGGTGGGGAAGGTGGTCACTTCATTCCTCAACACATTCCAACACATTTCTGAGTGACTAGACCCTGTCTTGCAATTTGATGCTGCCAGGATGAGCTCAGGGTTCCATCAGACCCAAACTCAATAAAGCAGAATTGTCAATGCGTCTATAGATCTTATGATTCAAGATTCATGTTGCAGAAAATAATAGAAGGATGAACATGCAAATTGTGCTTGTAAGATTAATGCAAAATTAAATGACAGCTGAGATTAAACATACTTATATGCTAAAAAAAGGGCTAGGTTAAGTTTAGTTTTGTTCAAGTAACATCATTTTCTTTGAATTCATGTCACTAGCTGGATTGTGGGAGTAGTCAGCTTTTCAAAAATATGAAAATTAGTTTTCTTATATAATATACTGTGAACACTCCACATAATAATACTTGAAAGTTTACAAATTGTACCTTATAACTTTTCTGACATACTAACCATCACCTTTTACATTAACCAATTATTGTCCAGAATGGAGTGTTTGCTCCACACATTGACCAGGTTCAGCACTGGGAATCACACTGTAGAAAGGTTGTTTTGCTTAAGATGCTGCTTCAAAATCAGAGCAGTAAAAAAATAGCCACATACAAGAATGAAGAAAAAAAAACTATAATGGCATAAATGACATGTTTATAATTAGCTTGTATTAAAGAATCTTTCAGTATGCAATGCACAATCAGGCTGCATCAGGAGAAGATCCCCTGAAAAGTCAACACACCAGTTAGCTGAGGAGCTCTTGATGTTCTACCTGTTATCTTCTCCAGATGCTGTAGGATTGTGCAGAAGTCAGGAATGTGAGTGGTTAACAAGAACAGCTGTTCAAAAGTCACAGGATTCATGAGGTCAGCAATTGTGGTACTCATGGATGTATTTATGTACAGGTTAACCTCTGCTGTATCTATGCCATCTATTAAAATACATGAATATATGAATATATATATATATAATACATGAATTGTGGTAAGCAATACTTTGCTTCACCAAGACTTAATGTTCTGAAGCACAGACCAGGCATGTTGTTTTGCTCCTTTCTCATTACCATACCCTCTTCTCAGGCCAAGTCCAATCAGCAGCTGAATGATGATAAAGTGTGAGAATTTTGTTAAATAATAAGATCCCCATAACACAGAGATAAGCATCATATGCTTCACAAATTTGCAAAACAGCTACAACAGTGCCTTTCTTTGACAAGGGAAAGCCAAAATTAGACTGGCTAATCCTGTGAGCGGATGACAGCTAATTTGTAGATGGATCACATGCTATACTTGGTGAATTGTGGGGGTGTAGGTGTGAATGAAGGTTGGTGATGATGATGTGCAAGTTATATTCAAAGCAATGTGCAGAGCAAACCCCCCCCATGAGTTCCCTACACTAAAATAATGCAAATTATGTTTCACTGTCAAAATTGAGCTCTGGAGATTAATGACCCCCTTTTTCAGTAAGCCTGTAATAAATAGATAAAATAAATCAAGGAAATTTACCTGATAAGAAAACACTGCAAAAATATGTAGTTGTATTTGTATCCAAAACTTCTGCTGGGCACTGTGAGGAGTCTACTCATTCCCACATGTTGGAATGAGTTTTCAGGTTTATTGTCAATTAAATTCTTACTCATGTGACTAACATGCATTATGTCGCCACTCTTTAGTGAAATGATCAACAAGTATTACTAGTCAAATGTGAACATTATTCTGAAACGTCTGGAAACATTGCCTCTCAAAAGTGATTTTTTCTTAAAGAAACTTAAAAATCTCAGAGATACTGATCGGTTATTGAAAAAAATTATAATAACACAGGATTACCTAAAGGCATGCACTTTAGACTCACAGATGAATCTGTCGGTGTGTGTACTTCAGTGGGCCCTTCAAAGGATTGGCATCTCATGCAAGTTGGCTTCATCTTTGCACCCAGTGCTTCTAGGAGAGGCACTACCTGCCTGTGAACCCTGAACTGAATAAGCTGGTTAGGAAATGATAGTTAGGTTTTGATTATCTATTTTGTCCTACTGCTCACAAAAAAAATAAAAAAGATATGCATTATTATGTAGATGAATATATTAAAAACTAAAGAAAACCAAAATGAAATGTTGTAGAAAGATATACTGTGATATATGAATATGAATAATGGATTATTATTACAACTCATACATGATAGAAATCAATAAAGACCTTTATTTTATTATACACCTTATAAGAGTATCAATACAGATTTTTACATATTATAGTATGGTGAAAATTTTACAACTCCAGTTCCAAAAAAGTTGGAATGCTGTGTAAAATGTAGATATAAACAGAATGTAATGATTTGCAAATCTCATAAACACAATATTATTATTCACAATAGAACACAGAAAACATCAAATGCTGAAAGTGAGACATTTTACTATGAACAATATTAGGTCATTTTGAATTTGATGGCAACAACACATCTCAAAAAAGTTGGGATGGGGCAACAAAAGGCTGGAAAAGTTAAATGGTACTTAAAAATAACAACTGGAGGAACATTTTGCAACTAATTAGGTTAATTAGCAACAGATCAATAACATGATTGGGTATTAAAAGAGCATCTTAGAGAGGCAGAGTCTATCAGAAGTAAAGATGGGCAGAGGTTCTTCAATGTGTAACAAACTACATCGACAAATTATGGAACAATTTCAGAATAATGTTCCTCAACGTAAAATTGTGAAGACTTTGAATATCCCATCCTCAACAGTAATTAATATCATCAAAAGATTCTAAGAATCTGGAGAAATCTCTGTGCACAGTGGACAAGGCTGAAAATCAATATTGGATACCTGTGATCTTCGGGCCCTTGGGCAGCACTGCATTAAAAACAGGCTTGATTCCGTCATGGAACTCACTTCAAGGGCTCAGGAAATCATTATTTGTGAACACAGTTCGCCGTGCCATCCACAAATGCAGGTTAAAGCTCTATCATGCAAACAAGAAGCCATATGTGAACACATTTCAGAAACCCCACTATCTCCTCTGGGCCAAAGCTCATTTAAAAGTGGAAAATTGTTCTGCAGTAAGACGAATTGAAATTTGAAATTCTTTTTGGAAAACATGGACAACATGTCCTCCAGACTAAAGAGGAGAGGGACCACCTAGCTTGTTATCAGCACTCAGTTCAGAAGCTTGCATCTCTGATGGTATGGGGACGCATCAGTGCCCATGGAATTGGCAGTATGCACATCTGGAAAGGGGCCATCAATGCTGAAATGTATATAGAGGTTTTAGATAAACATATGCTTTCATCCAGATGGCGTCATTTACAGGGAAGACCTTGCATATTTCAGCAAGACAATGCTAAACCACATATTGCATCTATTACAACAGAGTGGCTTTGTAGTAGAAGAGGTCGGGTGCTGAACTGGCCGGCCTACAGTCCAGACCTTTCACAATATCAGACAAGAATGAGACAACATTCCTCTCCAAAAAGTCCAGTAACTGGTCTCCTCAGTTCCCTGAATGCAAATCATTGCATTCTGTTTCTATTTACATTTTACGCAGTGTGTCAACTTTTTTGGAATTGTGTATCAATTGTACAGTTATGGTAATATAGGCTCTTACAGCACACACTATCATATCATACACATTATAATATCAACAGTGACATTTTTATAATAACTACACTTTTATAATTTCATTCATTCTGAAACACCAACAAGATTCATAATTCAGAGATTAAATGATGATGAAGAAGCTAAAAGAGGAACAACACACCCTGCACAATTCAGTCTAAACGGTTTCCTCTACACTGGTAAGCATTTTGAATTACCATCTGCAATCAAATTTTTTTTTGGGCTACAATAAAATGAGCTTTAAAAATATCCAGGACTCCTCTGTACACTGTAATATACACTGTACAGGCGTGTACACTGGTACTGTGAGTGCTGTGCAGAGTGAAGGCAGCACCTCTGTGTTTTTCCCAATTGATTCTGGGGTCCATCAGGGGTGTGTTCTTACTCCTACCCTGTTCAATACTTGCATGGACTGGGTATTGGGCAGGGCCATGGGGTCCAGCAGGTGTGCGGCATCTGTTGGTGAAGAAAGATTCACTGTTCTTCACTTTTTCAACGATGTGGTGATATTCACTGAATCAACTGAGGCTCTGATCAGGGTGCTCGAGAGACTGAGTGAGGTGTCTGAGTGTCGGGGCTGGCGAGTGTCCTGGATAAAAACCAAGATCCAGGCCTTTAATAATCTTTTAGGTAAAGCCATCAGCAGTGTGTCTGTCTGTGGAGAGAATGTCGACCTTGTTGAGAAGTTTATTTACCTCAGCAGTAACATTCATTTCCCTGGTGATTCTTCTTATGAAGTCAGTAGATGGATTGGGAGAGCATGGCGGGGATCATTAGATAGCTGTAAAGGAGTATGTGGCTCTCTCAATATCTTTGCAAAAGGACAAAGACCCAAGTCTTTAGAGTCCTGGTGCTTCCTGTTTTGCTATATGGTTGTGAGGCATAGACACTATCCAGCGACCTGAGATGAAGACTGGACTGTGTCTCTTCAGAGAATCCTTGGGTCTTGCTCCATGGTTTCACTTTGTGTCAAACAAATGGTTGTACATGGAGTCAATAATGAGGCACATTACCTGCATTGTGAGGGAGCGTCAGTTACGGTACTACGACCATGTGCCAAAATTCCCCTAGGGTGATCTGGCTCACAGGATCCTCATTGCTGAGGACCTGAATGGCTGGAACAGGCCAAACTGACACCCATGTAACACCTGGCTGTGGCAGATAGATGGTCATTTCTGGAGGGTGGAACTGGACCACGTGTCCACCTAGGGGGTTTTCAACTGAGATCCCAAGCTGTTTCATTGTGTGGTTGGTGCAGCAACGCTCTGCACCAGAGCATGCTCCCCAACCTAACCTGACCTGACCTTACTGTAATACAGTAGCAAATTTAGTGTTTATTGAAAATTGATGTAACATTTAATTTTTTGTTGATGATAATTTTAAAGTTCTGCAAAAGATTGTCTATTTGTAAAAAATATTTGTCATTAGAAAGTCACTAGGAGTTCACATTGCCCCATTCACTTCAGTAAGATAGTTTTAATGTATCATCATAGTAATGCTGCATGTGGCAGGTTTGCTGCTCTGTGCTCTTTGTGTTATTTATTATTATGCCTTAAAGCAATTCATGCAAATTTTATCTCTTGAAACTAGCTGATCCCATAAATCTGAAGCAGCAGTAGGAGCACTATTTCAAGTTCCTTTTGTATTGTCAAGTGCCTTACTCTATAATGGAAATCGCATGTCTAATTTTAATATCGACCACAGGAAGAAGAGAGAAAAAAATGTGCACTACAAACTTTATGGATCACCGCTGGGAATTTACAGTTCTTACATAAAGTTAACCCTGTTTTTCTTTTTAACAAAAGAATATGTTTTTAGGTTAACAGTACACATGGTGGCATTGCAATTAATTTACAGCTTCTGAGTTTAGGTTTCAAATCCTGAT
Organism: Polypterus senegalus; assembly: GCF_016835505.1. Taxonomy (NCBI): domain Eukaryota; kingdom Metazoa; phylum Chordata; class Cladistia; order Polypteriformes; family Polypteridae; genus Polypterus; species Polypterus senegalus. The sequence goes on along the minus strand of NC_053164.1, from coordinate 166,077,282 downwards.
CCAGGTACTGCACTCTAAAAAATAAAGATGCCGGAGTGGCTTTTCAGAGTGATGCCATAAGGGAGCCATTCTTATTCCCTAAAGAACTATTCACATGAAGGCTACAGAAAGACCATTTATTTATTTTGACCATGAACAGATAATAGCATATTTATGAAATACAGCTGGGGTTCTGACTTTAGATTCTTGCTACATATATTCACACAGGCTGTTTGTTTTCTTGACCTGCTAGTTAGCCCAATATGCTTTAAAGATTTTCTTTATATATTTTTTCACATATTAGAAACTGTTACAAAGCCCAAAGAACCAATTTTATATGAAAAAAGCCCTTCACAGAATTAAAAAGTTCATTATCAAGCAATGAAGACTCACACAACCCAATAAAATGCCATAAAGTCTGTATTTTAAGAATATACTTATTATGAGTAAAAAGCATTTAATATTATGCTATATAGTAACATGCAGTATTTTATTAATTCATTACTTGGTGCATTATTATTATTATTAGTAGTAGTAGTAGCAGTAGTATGCGTTTGTATGTAGATAGATAGATAGATAGATAGATAGATAGATAGATAGATAGATAGATAGATAGATAGATAGATAGATAGATAGATAGACCAGGAGTCTGTTCCAGAAAGAGCGATTCGAATATACTTGATCTCATGGAAAAGTGTCGTTTACTTAGCGCCATTTCGCATCAGCAGGTTAGCCGGTTTCAATTGGATCCCTGATAAATTGATCCGGATTTACAAGCTCCTTTGAGTCGATTACCTAACAGCCTATCAGTCACAGATGACTAATCTGAGAAACAGAGAGAAAATCTTTTTCGCCAGCAGAGCAAGAGGTGCTGGTGGTAGTGCCATTAGATTATCATCAGCACAGCGAAGATAACTGACAGGGTGAATGCATAAAACAGTTCATCAATGAAATCCATGTAAACTTTGTGTAGTTAAACTGTCACATTGTGCAAAACGTACCCCTGACCACATTATTTTACTTGAAACATTTTATGCCCTCAAGAAAGCATCGTATTCCAGTTTTGCGATTTAATATCATTAAAAATGTGTAAGTAAGACCCATGCCACTTAAGCGTTCAGCATACATAGAGTTGTTTCTATCGTTATTGCGAGAAATGTCGAACATTATCGTGCCTGCACTGAACCTGGATTGTCCGGTAATTACGTTACAAAAGACAGCAAAGGTTAACTACTAACATGTACAAATCTGCAACAGAAGACTCACACTGCCCACTCTTTGAATGATAATTTACCCTGTTCAAACCTGAGACCGCTGATATTTGGCTTCAACATTTGTTCTGTAATAATTTGTGTGGGATCTCACAATATTTCAAAAATGGATAAGAGGACACATTGATATTTGTATTGAGTACTTAATTCGTAAGAAAAAAAAGCTAAATGATTTACAATACAACGGAGAATTCATATTGTTGCCTTATTCCATTACAGAACCCCGAATCGAAACTGCATTCATAAGCCTATTGGGTTTAGGTATCAGCAGAAGAGGATAGTCTTCCGAGTTTTTTGTTTAAAAGATGAGGGATTTCGCGGAACAGATGATGATGATGGGCTGCTTATTCCACCAGTAAGTCAGCTATTATTGCTCAGTCATTTTAATTCGATTGCTCTATTTACTTCTTTGATGGTGTGTGCGTGCGTACTGTATGTGTTGTGAGCAGGCAATGCTTCAAAGTTAAATACGGTTTTGCGATCGCTTTGCCGTTATGTGTAATGCTCTGAACAAAACTGCACTTTAGGAAAAAAAAAACGGTAAGGAATATCCATAAGTTGCATTGTTTTCTTCTTAAAGCCACGATATATTGACACTGAACATGTTATGTTTTGGAAGGTTACTTTAAAGCCTCAGATGTAAAACGTTATCTTTTCTTGGCATGCTACAATGTCTGATCAAAGCTGATTTTTTTTCCTTTTTCTGGGCAGAATTTGATGTAGAGTTGTGCATCTATATCGATTGTTCATTCAGAAAGGGACATGACATTTTCAACATTTCGTAGTTTTTACCTCCTTCCTAAATAGTTAACCTGGGATCAGCATTTCTTACAGGACATTTACAGACTTTGATGTTATGATTGGCTGCTCTGTAACTTAATTATTGGGGCTGCAAAACGTTAATCCTTCGCGTTAAAATTGAACTTTTGCAAGTTAGTTTCAGAGCATTGTATTCCAAGTAGCTGAGCTGGAGATATCTGCATCTTTGGACTTATCAATCACATAATTCTGGTTTAACCAGTTCCAGAAACAGAGGTTTGGCTAATCCCGGTTTTCTGGAATGGGATTAGCCTGAATTCTATGAATCCTAATTTACTTTAACCGGATTTTTAAGTAATCCTCTGAAACAGACCCTAGCTGTGTTACCCAGCTTTGCTTAGACAATTTCCTAAGTCACTGGGCCTCAGTTATAATGTGATAGGTCAGTGTTATTCCCATTAACAAAAACTAAAACGAAAGATGTAATTAATGAAAAAAATAATAATTTCTTTAAATAAATATGAATAAAATTGAAAAAATTCTAAAAACTAGAACTAAATGACAACAAGAAAATGAAAACAAAAACGAGACTAGTTTTTGTAATTTGAATTTTGAATTTCACCATTCTAGTCTTTGTGCATAATGTACATGCCGGAGTAAAGTTTTATTTATATTTATTAAGCATCATTTAAAACATCATAGTGGCAATATTGGTTTAGAGAAGAGCATTGATTCATGCACATTTTCATACCTTTTGCTACTGCTGTTGGAATTTGCAGATTTCATTGGTGAATTCAGCCATCATCAGCTGTCTTTTCTAGACGTGAGAGCGAATACCAAAGCTCCATCACTTGTCAGTGACTTATTCTGTGGATGTCATTGGCCATATAAGACCCTTAGTTACAGATGTCCTTTCGTCATTGGGTTGATTTTACCAAATTCAAGGATAAGGTGCTTAAATCATGCCACACATTACTTTGGAAGATACAGCTATGTAGTTTGAAAATTAGAACCATTGAAAATGTGGTGGGCTTAACTAGCCACCCCCATGCTTTAAAGTCATTCATTATTTATACTGGAAAAGAGGACATTTTCTGTATGTGCCAAAGAAGGTAGGAATTTCAACTTTATTTTGCAGAAATGCTGGCTGTTTGAGGGAAGTACCTTTGCAGTGACAGATTAAGCAGATGCACATCATTCAATCTATGCTATCAATGGAGCCGACATTGCATGTATATGTTTAGTTTTAATGAAGTTATTAGTACTGATGTTTCAATGTGGATAGAATAATGTCACAAAACAAGTTCCAATCATACTTTTGGGATGGACTTCTCTATGTTAAACAGCACAAAATGGTTGGAATGCAATAATCTTTATTTATTATTTATAATTGCACAGAACTGCAAAGTTTTTAACAGGGTTGTGACGTCCATAGGCTGTGCTTGGGGGCTAATCTTTCTTCTTCTTTCAACTTCTCCAGTTAGGAGTTGCCACAACGGATCATCTTCTTCCATATCTTTCTGTCCTCTGTATCTTGTTCTGTTACACCCATCACCTGCATGTCCTCTCTCACCACATCCATAAACCTCCTCTTAGGCCTTCCTCTTTTCTTCTTGCCAGGCAGCACTATCCTTAACATCTTTCTCCCAATATACCCAGCATCTCTTCTCTGCACATGTCCAAACCAATGCAATCTCTACTCTCTGACTTTGTCTTCCAATCGTCCAACCTGACTGACCCTCTTATGTACTCATTTCTAATCCTGTTCATCGTCGTCACACCCAATTCAAATTTTAACATCTTTAACTCTGTCATCTCCAACTCAGTCTCTTGCCTTTTTGTCAGGCCACTGTCTCCAACCCATATAACAGGTCTCATTACCATCCTGTAGAACTTCCTTTTCACTCTTGCTGATATCCGTCTGTCACAGATTACTCCTGACACTCTTCTCAGCCCATTCCACCCTCCCTGCACTCTTTTCTTCACCTCTCTTCCACACTTCCCATTACTTTGTACTGCTGATCCCAAGTATTTAAACTCATCCACTATCGCTAACTCTACTCCTTCCATCCTTACCATTATTCTGATCTCCCTCTCATTTACATACATGTACAGTACTCTGTCTTGGTCCTATTAACCTTCATTCCTCTCCTTTCTAGAGCATATCTCCACCTATCCAGGGTCTCCTCAACCTGCTTCCTACTCATGTTACAGATCACAATGTCATCCACAAACATTATAGTCCACGGGACTCCTGTCTGATCTCCTCTGCCAACGTGTCCATCACCATTGCAAATAAGAAACGGCTCAGAGCTGATCCCTGATCCCCCACCTCAACCTTAAACGCATTTGTCACTCCTACCACAGACTTCACCACTGTTACACTTCCCTCATACTTATTCTGTACCACTCTTACATACTTCTCTGCCACTCCCGACTTCCTCATACAATACCACAACCCCTCTCTAGGCACCCTATCATATGCTTTCTCTAGGTTCACAAAGACACAATGCAACTCATTTTGGCCTTCTCTACACTTCTCCATGCTTATACAGGTATGTCATCTGGACCAACACCCTTTCATTCTTCATCCTCTTCATAGCTGCCCTTATTTCCCCATTGCTAATCCATTGCACTTCCCGGGAGCTCATCTTCTCTTTTAATTATAACGTACAACGTTCTGCTCTGGGTTCATTTTAACAAGAGTAATACATCAAATCTGCACTTTATTGAAATTAACCTCACTGACTGATCTGTGAAAAAAATATTTACAACAGAACCTCAATTTAGCATTCCTGTATGTATCATTTTCGCATGCTTAACATTTTTCAGATGTTGTTAAACATAAAATAACTATTGCATAAAGAAGCATGAGTCTTTTAAAGCAATGTTCACATTGCAGCTAAAAATGATGCTGTCCTGATTTTTGCCTTTTGCCTGATTTTTTGAATACTCAAATGAATTTTGCGACTGATCCAAATCTAATATGAATACACGTGTCTTTCCTGAATGTCCCTAATATACACAGAATGAAAAAAAAATTTTGTCAGACTGACACTGGTTGCTGCTCTAATTTACATTGTTTTTGTGGGGAATATCTCCAAATTTGTAAGCTTGTCATAGCAGAAACGAAAAACAGAAAATAAATGATTAAAGGACTAATGGGACAGGTTTGGAGACAAAACAGTGAAAATCTTTTCTGAAAAAAGCTGATTCTATATTTTTTTACAAATCACACTTCTCCAAAAACATCAGGGGCCTCATGCATAATGCCGTACGTAGAATTCACACTATAACATGCCGTAGAGACAAAAGCAGAAATGTGCTTATGCACAAAAAAATGCAGATGCATAAAAATGTGCGAACGGGAGGCTCCATGTTCTTCCACTACATAAATCCCGGTCAGTGTGAAAAGTAACGCACATGCACGCGCCTGCTGTCTCGCCCCATCTCCTCCCAGAACGATGCCTCTTTGAATATGCAAATCAATATAAATAGCCCTTAAGCTCAGCGTTATGTGAAAAGGCAATGGCAAAAGCAAGGGGGGAAACAGAAGAATTTCAGCGAATACCAAGTGAAGGCAAGGAAAAAAGTACTATTTGTTGGTGTAAACAGTGGTATAAACAACACATAGAGTGTCAGAGAAACTGGAAAGCTCAGGTTCACAAAGTCACACAGAGCCCGAAATAAAAAAAGTTGTCAGATATCAAAGTTGCCGTGAAAAGGCCAGTTGTAGACTACCACTTGAGTGTCATATGAAAGCTTATTAGGGTACAGAGAAAAAAAAAATAGGCACACAGTGTGAAAAAAGCACGAAATGTCAACTTTAATCTCGAAATTTCCACTTTAATCACGTAGTTTATTTTGTCTTTAAAGTAGAACATAATAAACTTCATCTTAAAATCATTTAATTTACTAGCTTCTCAAATCCCATTGTAACTAAAGTAGCATGTTAAATGTTTTGTTTTGTTATAGATCTTCTATGTGCTCTATGTGTGTGAATCACTACTTGCTTCTTAAACCGGCTCTCTTCCTCCAACTGGACACAGAATCCATTACATTCGCAATATTACAGCTCTCTGAATAATTAAAATACTGAGATGTATACGTGATATCATTTTCATGATGATAGGAGTTAAACCATGTTATTAAACATGGGAACACGGTGGCGCAGTGATTGTTCCTGCCTCACACAAAATGCTTGCTGCACCATGTGCGACCTTTGATGAAATAATTTATTGCAGCAGTACTGTCTCTTTCAAACGTACTAACCTCCAATTCCTGTCCTTCCTTTTCTTTCTCCAAATACCCAATCACCCCACAATCCGCTCTGTAATAGATGTTAAGCCATCTGTAAGCTTAGAACGCCGATTCTTCAAAACTTTTCAGGAACATTGAAATATCTTCGTAGTACATGTTTAGAAGAATACAGCGTGAGGCAGGAACAATCCGTGAACAGAGCGCCAGCTCCTCGCTAGCGCAGCAACACAGTGTATAGATTATAGATTATTTAAATGAAGTTCAAGTTTTATCTGTATAATATAATAAACATATTTTGATGCATTTCATCTTAAAAATGATATCGTCATCATATGTAAATATGCGCTTTATAAAGTGGCTCAGGTTGTGCAATATTATAACTATATCGCAAGTTTACAGTGAGGTGATTGTACTAATAAGTACAAACAATTCTACAAGGAGCACTTGATGGACTGATTGAGTGCGTTTATAGTTCTTGGGATGAAACTGTTTCTGAACCGTGATGTCAGTACAGGAAAGGCTCTGAAGCATTTGCCGTATGAAAGCAGTTCAATAGGCAGCATGGCTGAGGCAGCTTGTGCTTGATGCTGTATCCCGATAATTCTCTTTCCAATCTGCTGTTTAGCTATGATTTCCCACTCAGATACAGTCAGGCCCGTCGCGACAAGGCAGGCAAACCAAGCAATTGCTTGGGGCCCTGAGCTGGCCTGGGGCCCCAAGACAACGACTGGTTAAGAATAAAATGCAGCGACAAACTGTGAGCGCCCCATTGATAGTGAATGCAGTAAAGTGTAATGACACTGTTATCGGGATCCCCCTCAAGGGGGCCCCCCTTGCTGACAGCAGCCAGCCAACCATGCGATCTCTGCTGCCGGCAAAATACAAAACTTCCTCGGCAATCATGAAGCGGAATTATGCTTCAGGAAGCCAAAAAAGAAAGAAGAGAAAGGAAGAGGAGGATAAGAAAAAACAAGACAGTGGTAAGTGATAAATTACACACATAAAATAGCTCTACTTGTCTTGTACAAATGGTGCAATTTTGCAGCAGGTAGGCTAGCAGAAATATGTTTATGTATCATACATAAATGACATGACATTGCTATAGCTTTGTAATAGGTTTTGATGAAAGTGGCATAGCATGCTATACTAACTATTCCACTCGACTCACAGCACTACTAATAATTAGTAAACATTTAATTATAATTTCATTGTTTGTTAACAGTAAAAAGTTTATTTATATAGCACATTTCATACACAATGGCAATTCAAAGTGCTTTACATAGAAGAAATTAAAATAATAAAAAGAAATAAGAATAATTGACCTCTGGTGAGAGGAGCTTTTCAGCTTTGAAGCTGATAAAAAATTACATGAGATCCACGGTGGGCCAAGAAAGGCTCACAGGACTGGCACTTATGTCAATTGAGCGGGATGTTCGCCAGTCTTTGGACATGGAGGACATTGTGATTGCCTTTGCAGAAAACAAGGCTCGCAAACAGCAGTTTTAGATAATTTGCACATGTTTGAGAGAACTGAAAAATGTTAATGTGAGTATGTATGTGTGTGTGTGTTTTTAAGTATGTTGGATTTAGTTATTGTGCACTTTTTTAATGTATATTTGATTTTATGGTACAGTGGTGTTTTTTGCAAATGTTCAATTGTTGAAAATGTTCAAATTTTATGCACTTTATATGCAACAGCAGTATTTGCACTCTAAACATTTTTTTATTTATGCACAGTATATGCAACAGCAGTATTTGCACTGTAAACCTTTTTTATTTATATAAAGTGTGAGTGAATTTAAACTGTATGGCTATGCTGTGGTTCCTTTGCGTGCGTGCGTGCGTGCGTGCGTGGGGGCCTCCATGTCCATTTTGCTTGGGGCCCCCAAATTCCTTCAAACGGCCCTGGATACAGTGATATAAATACTCCAAAAGTGCAGTGAGAGTAATATGGAAAAAGATAATTCGTGGCAACCTCGAACGGGAGCAGCTGAAACAAGAAAAAGAAGGTGCAGTGAGAGTAACAGCACTAAAGCAGCCATGGTATTTAGAATAGTTTGACCATTCTGTGGACCATTATATTGTTACAGGTTAATTACAATCAGATGCATTAAACTAATAAACAATATATGGTTAATTTTAGTGTATTTATAAAGCCACGTCAGGGATGTGGATCTAAAAAAGAAAGGGACAACACACTGAAACAGTAGCACTGCTTTGATGCTGGGTGCCGCCAGTCTGCAAAACTGAACTTGTGTACGCCAGGGTATGAGCTACTGTGGAAACGTGTGTGGCTTTACACCAAGTTTAGGTTTTATACATCGCAATTTATATGTGGAAATAGGCTTATGCAACATTTTTGTGCGTACGCACTATTTATACATGAGGCCCCAGGTCTATGCCAAATAAGAGTGAAAAAATCGAAATGGAGTTGCAGTGTGAATGTCATACTTTTTTTGGTGTGTTTACATATAATGCACAAAGCACCTACTGCAATAGTTCTTTTCTGTCTGTCTGTCTGTCTGTCTGTGTACTTGCCTGTCTGCCTATTTTTTATGAAACAATACAGCCCCCAATAGACCAATTTTGTTGAAATGTGGCACACGTATTCATCAAGGAAACTTGTCAAAAAAGTTCAGTTTTCCTTGCGATATCTCTAAGAGATCATCATGCACAAAATTTTGAAATTTTAAAATCTCCCTTTGAGAAACATTAGCAAATCTGCAAACTCATCTATCTTAAAACAGAGAAACACTCTGTGTGGCATAAACTGCTAATTAGGTTCTCTTTCAATTTTACCTTGAGAGCGGTTACACCAGCTTTTGTATTTTGCATATTTTCCTCTTTTTCACTCTGATAGCCACAGCTGACAGTGAACAGATCCTTGATTCAAGTTAATGAAGCACCAGACAGACTATTTGTGCAGGTAGAAAGTTACTTGCTATCACTGGCTGTTTGCAAGCACATCTGCAAAGGCTATGAGTCCAGCATCTAAAAGCCCAGCTAGGCATGCATGGAAATTTTTCCATCAGCACATTGTCTCTGCTTTATGAGGTTTTCCCAGTGGCTCGACCATAAATCAATGCACCAATATCTCAGTCCTCATATGTGAAATCCCAGGATGAGCTTCATGTAGCTTTTCCAACATTCTCTCTCTTCCCTGTGGTGGGATAATTACTCAACTTGACACAACACACACGCATCCTCCACACACAGTTCACCTTTATGTCTAACATAAGGCTGTAGTGATTTTTGCCTGCCATCCCAGCTGTACCCAGTGATAGACTCTTGAAAAAAGGTTATCCTGATGAGTCTTGGGAACAAATTTGCTGTACTTGTACTGGTGAATTATTCAGATGTTGCATAAGTTAAGATTACTTCCATAGCTGTCGGGGTTAGTGTTAGTCTCTCTGGAAGTGGGAGTCTACTCAGTGCATCTGCATTTTAATGTTTAGAGCCTTCTTTATAGGCTAAGGTATACTTAAGTTTCGAGTGTCAAAGCCAATCTTTGTATTCGAGCAGTTACTATGTGTTAGAATGCCTTTCCTTTCCCCCAACAGCCCAATTAAAGGCTTATGATCTTTCAAAATGGTGAAACCTGTTGCATTGAGATACTGGTGAAATTTCTTTAACCCAAAGATAATGTCTAGCACCTCTTTTTCCAGTTAGCGTCTTTCTGCTTGTATCAATGCACGTGACATGAAACCAATGGGTTTTTCTGAGCCATCAGGGAACATGGGGGACAAAAGCATAACATGATAGCATTAGTTGCTTTGTATCATCAAAATGTACCCATAGCTTTTCTGACTGTAAACAAGCCTTCTCTTCCGCATATGCCTACTATTCTATCTTGCCTAATTTCCAATCAGCTCTATTTCTTAAAAGCAAATGCAAAGGTTCCAAACGTTTAGTAAGAATCAATGATAGTAAATTGTGGCAGCCCATTCTATGAATTTTACTGGCTCAATAATGCCTTCAGTCTGTAATCACTTCATTCTCTTTCAACTTTTTCCCTGAAAGCATATGGGAGGACCCAGGCTTTAAAATACAGAGGCTTGGCATTTGGCTCAACATAATTTTTTGCCATCACTCCCACTAGTGTGCCTAATTCACCCCTGAACACTTTTTCATATTTTCATTAATAACAAATCAAGTTTTGGAGACACTATATTAATGTTGAACAATGCTTTCAAATCCAGTTTGATGTTCGGTAGCCAGTTTCTGCTTAACAAGCCAGGGCCAGTCCCCTGCACCACGAGCAAAAGAAATTGTTTCGCCTGGGTTTGGTAAGAGACTCAAAATTTGAGTTCCCCTAGTACTCTAACCTTGTCCCCTGTATGTTTTCTGAGTGAAGTTCCTATCGTCGAGAAACATGTGTCTGTATGTTTCTTCATTCACTTATGTCACACATGCTCCAGTATCAATTCCAATCTCCACTCTCTGTCCATTAATGTTTATTTCCATGAACTTCAAACAGGGAATAGGTATGTTCTACCTCCTCTTCCTCCTCCTCTTGTGAAAAGGCTCTACTCACCCTTTTGTTTCTGAATCTTTGTTTTCCTGTGAATGCTGCTCTGCAACAGTTTCAAGCTACTGTAAATGCCCCCTCTTGTGGCACAAATGACACACTGCATCAGTAAACCTGCACTCTGCTGCAACATGGTTTCCTCCAGTCGCTGATGTTACTCCCCTGATGTTTGAATTTGAGTACTGGATCTTTGGGCCCTGACCTTAATTGAAGGTCTTCCATATCTTTAGGTGCCACCTCCATTGATCTTGATAGTTCTACTGCCCATTTTAATGTTAATTGTGGTTCAGAGAGTAACCACCTTTGGTTGCGCTCATTGTTTATTCTGCATACTAGTTTGTCTCAAATCATGACATCCAGGACAGCACCAAATTCGCAAAATTTCAACAGCCTCTGTAGCTCAACTACAAATTCTGAAACTGTCTGCCCAGGTTGGTGCACTTTTGAATGAAATTTGAAACTCCGAACTATGATGCTAGGGGAATAGTGATTATTTAATTTATGCAAAAGTGCAGACAGAGAAAACTCTGATGGGCTTTTCGGCTGAAATAAATCTCATATGACTACATATCTCTCCTCTGTACATGCATAGAAAATCTGCTTTCTTTCGTTCATCTGAATCAATGTCATTAGCTTCAAAGTAAAACTTCATATAGTCTACAAGCACATACTGCATCCAGTTTTCTGTATCTGGATTGAACTTGTTGATTTTTATATATATTGCCATCCTCATCACCAATGTAATATCCTCTTAAAAATGACTTTGACGCTCCAGGTAACTTTTATATTGTTTAAGTTGTGAAAAGGCGCTATATAGACACCCGACAAGACACAGACTGGACACGGAGGCCCACGTAAAATAAACTATTTTTCTTCACCTGTGGGGCACGTCTTCCTCATAATCCCCACAGGCACAACACAATCCCAAGCACAATATACCAAATAAAACACACAACAGAGCACTCTTTTCTTCCTCCACCACTCCTCCCAGGCAACCTTGTTCTCCTCTTCTGGATTCGGGCTCCTGGAGTTGTGAGTGCTGGCCCCTTTTATAGTTCACCTGGAAGTGCTCCAGGTACTTGATCGTCGAGTTCTGGCTGCACGTCCGAGTGTGGCGAATACGCTGCCCATACAGGCTCAGGAACCCCAGCTGCAGCAGCAACTGGCAGTGCCTGCGGGACCCAACAGGCCTGCACCCAACTCCAATTCCAATGGACCCCAGCGGGAAACCAAGGCACCGCTCCAACCCAGGGATGCAGCCATCTAGCGTCCAGGGGGAGGTATCGCACTGCCCATGGCTGCTCACCCTAAGCATATAACGAAGGGGCATCCCAGCCGGTCATAAACTCTGGCCGTCCACCTCAAAGTTTTATTTAGAACCAAACACCAACATGTAGCTTTACAACCAGCCCCTCTGAGTAATGCCTTCTTGATTGTTTTTCTTTCCTCCTCAGGCCCCCACCTTGACTCTTATACCTCCCTTTTCAGGTGCCCCACTCAAATGCCTTTACCAAATGATACACCTTAAACCTTGCAACAATTACTACCTGTAAGCATACGCAAATTGTGTTATTTGTTTGTGGCTTTCTAATGCAGAACTTTGACTTTCAAATATTTATTGTTTGGTGTTTAATGTTTGATATTTGTTTTTGTCCTATTTTATTAATGTCACCTTTCCTTTTATTCCTAATATATTCTTTTGAATATTTGTGAAAAGCTTTGACAACAGGAAAGGTGCTATACAAATAATAATAATAATAATAATAATAATAATAATAATAATAATAATAATAATAATAATTATTATTATTATTATTATTATTATTACACAGGGCCATGTGTTCAGGTTTGAGTTATAAGTTTGTTAGTGTCTGTATGGAGTTTGCATGTTCTTCCCATGTGTATGTGGACTGAGTGTGTATACTTGCAGATTTTGTATTGTAGCTGGATATTAGAAGTGTCATTAAGCACTTTCAGTTGTCAAAATCTATTATTCCTATATATTATTAAATGACTTCCTCCTAGTTTAGGCTCAAAGGGAGTTCCCTGGGTTTTGTATGTTGCTTATTAAGTGAAAGATCTGAGATGTTGCTGTAAACAGATGTTCAGTGTCTAAATTTATTGTAAATAATATGCTTGTAGAATTCTAGTTTATATGGAACAATATTTATCTCAAATTTTTACTATTACTGTTATTAACACTGTTTAAGTGGTGGCTTCAACAGCATTTCAAAATACACTTTCAGAGTTATGAAATGTGTCGATGACATATAGTCAGCATAAGTAAATATCAAAAATAAAAAAATTAAAAAGTGTATGTTTGTGGTGATCTTACTGCAGGTTAAAGAGCACACTTGTTCTTCCATTCTTGCATTTTTGATTATACCAGAAGCTTTGAACTGCCACATTATCAGAAGAACTTGAGTTCTGTCACAGACAGTAAAATTGTAAGTATTAAGTTGGCAGATAGTGTATAACATGAATCATATACTATTTGTAATGCAAAACTAATAACATTTGACAAAAACTAAAAGTTAATTGCAACAAAACTAAAACTGTAAATAAAAACTAACACTAGAAAAACTTCAAAAACACTACAGTCGCTTAATTGCATGTATCAGATGTGTACAATATTTGTATTTTTTGTAACCTGGGCTAATATTATTACTATAATTCACTGGAGTTCGTTATTCTTGAACATGCAATATAAAATTTCCCATGAGTAAAACATTCCTGCTGTAGATCAGTTCCTGCTTTTCATAGTGACTAACCTTGAGTTTTGTTGATGTTCGTTGGAAGCAATGTGGTATGGTGGTTAAGGTTTTGGACTTCACTCCCTGCTGTTGTGGGTTCAAATCCTACTACTGACACTCTGTAACCATGGGGAAGTCATTTGAAATGCTTTTTGTCCAATTGGAAAACCAGAAGAAATGTAACCAATTGTATTGTAAATATTGTAGGCTGCCTTGTATAAAGACATCAGCCAAGTACAGTACAGGAAACTGTATTATTTTGAACTGAAACGGGTTATTTGTCGGAATAATATCCATCCATCTATCCATCCATCCATCCATTATCCAACCTGCTATATTCTAACTACAGGGTCACAGGGGTCTGCTGGAGCCAATCCCAGCCAACACAGGGTGCAAGGCAGAAAACAAACTGCGGGCAGGGCGCCAGCCCACTGCAGGTAGGAATAATACAACAATTTATTTTTATATAGATCAAAATCACTCAAAGAATGTCCCAATTGCCTTTAGCAGGGCCTGCTCTCATCTCTCTCCCTCATTCTTTCCTAGGGCACGAAGCGGAAGATGAAGCAGAAGCAGAAAATGGCCGACAGTGAGATGAATTGTGTTGCCGTCGTCGTAGAAGAACTCCAGGCTCTCAACAACAAGATCCAGAAACTCCTGTCCAGACGAAGGTACCTTAGGGATTTGAAGGCTCGGCTGCTGGAAAAACCATCCTCGCCATCTGAAATCGACATAACACGCCGGGTTTCAGTAACATCGACTCCACGTTGTGCCTCTCACCTCCAAGTACAAGTGAGCTTCACCCCCGTGCCTCGTCGGAGCAATGTTGCCACCGATGAAGACCTCAGTGTGTTTCAGCTATGCAGGCAGGGGTTCAAGGCTAGAACACCTCCATCAGCACAGGTGAGCATCTTGACCCAGAACCGGTTCGACCCTCTCCGTGCCCCCAGTTTGCCTTCAGCCCCGGGTGATGTAATCGTGATGGGTGATTCAATTGTAAGAAATCTCAACATCACATGCCCTAATTGGAAATCTTTTGTTTCTTGCTTTCCCGGTGCTCGTGTCCGAGATGTTTTGAGAAGTGCAACGACAGTCTACAAGAAGCACAAAAACAGGGTAGTGGGATCCATTGTATTACACGCCGGGGTAAACGACGTGAGGCACCGACAGTTGGAGTTCCTAAAGGCTGACTTTGCAGCACTAATTAAAGACACGAAGGAGAGGACCTCATCGGCAAGGATCTTCATCTCGGGTCCACTACCTCTCGACAGAAGATCAAACGAATACTACAGTTGTCTGCTGGGATTAAACAACTGGCTGAAAGGCTTCTGCGAGAATCAAAACATCGGGTTCATTGACAACTGGGACCTCTTCTGGGAAAGGCCGCGTTTCTTCAAGCGGGATGGTCTACATCCGAATAGATTCGGCACCTGGGTCTTCTTTGAAAACATCGCTAAGGTAATTCGTCTCTCTTGACTGTCTATTTCTACTCTTAACCCCTTCCGTAATGCTAATGCTTTGCTAGGACATGATAATTCTTTAACAAAGTCTTCCGCAAAAGTGCACTACATTACTACTCTAATAACTAATCTCAATGCATGTAAAAGATCTAGGCATTGTGGCATAAACACTAATAATTTAATTACAATTACTGCTTTAGATGAACAATGTATTAAAACTATAAAAACAGATTATAGATTAAATATAAAATACACACAGAGCGGCGCTAACAAAAATAGCTTCCAAATACCAATAACGCACATATAAATCAGCTATGCTCCTCTGGAACATTAAATATGGCACTATTAAATGTTAGAGCATTAACCAACAAAACGTTTTTCATCAATGATCTTATTAGTGATAGAAAAATTGATTTTAGTGAAATGTGGTTTAGCTCAGATGGCGCACCTCTGAATTACAGTTTTACTTGTGTGGATCGCCAAGGTAAGAAAGGTGGCGGCTTAGCAAACATTTACTCGAGCCAGTTAAAGTGTAAAGATGTCAGTTTTGGTAAATTCAAGTCCTTTGAGTATCTTGCCATTGTTATTCATAGGGATGCTCACTTTCTAGTATTATCCGTGTATAGACCTCCTAAATTTAATGTGTCTTTCTTTGAGGAATTTTCAGACTTAATGTCAATTATAATTATGAACTATGACACACTCTTAATAGTCAGCAACATTAACTTTCATATTGATAATCAGTGTGACCAAAAAGTAAAAGAATTCATGAACCTCCTGGCTCGCAGTTAGGAGACTCGGGTTCGCTTCCCGGGTCCTCCCTGCATGGAGTTTGCATGTTCTCCCTGTGTCTGCATGGGTTTCCTCCAGGTACTCCTGTTTCCTCCCACAGTCCAAAGACATGCAGGTTAGGTGGATTGGCGATTCTAAATTGTCCCTTGTGTATGCTTGGTGTATGGGTGTGGGTGTGTGTGTCCTGCGGTGAGTTGGTGCCCTGCCCAGGATTGGTTCCTGCCTTGCTTTCTGTGTTGTCTGGGATTGGTTCCAGCAGACCCCCATGACCCTGTGTTCGGATTCAACGGGTTGGAAAATGGATGGATGGATGGATGAACCTCCTGGACTCTTTTTATTTGAGACAGCTCGTTAATCAGCCTACACATAAAGCAGGTCATATGTTAGACTTAGTGATTACCAAAGGACTAAAAGTTGATGTAAAGCAGATCATTGATATGGGTCTATCAGACCATTTTCTTTTACTATTTAATATAGAAATATTGATAGAAAACATTCATGAGAAGTATATTGTTAAAAAACGCTTCTTTGATTCATCAGCAGCTTTAAAACTTACAAACATTCTAAGCAATCAGTTTGTTTATAGTGCTAACTATAATAGCGAGAATAATGTAAATAGTAAGGTGGAAAAATGTAATAATAAGGTGAGAGCTGCTGTTGACATAGTCGCACCTGAAAAGAAAGTTAAAAAATCTTCTATCATTGTTATACCATGGAAGACCCAAAGAGTGCCTGATTTAAAGAGAACATGCAGTAGAGCTGAGCATAAATGGAGGAAAACTAAACTAACTATCCACTATGAGATATTGAAGGTTAAAATAACAGAATACAATAACACAGTCCGTCTTGAGAGGCGCTGCTATTTCTCTAAGATTATAAATAACAATGCTAGTAATCTCAGAATCTTATTCTCTACAATTGATCGTCTGCTAAACTCAGGTAACACAAAGGAATGATCTTCAAAATTCTTAGAAATCGCCTTAGTCAATGGGTGGGCCTCTCTGGCAGTATCTTAAATTGGTTTGAATCCTACCTGGCAGGTAGAAAATTCTTTGTTAGTTGTGGTAATTACAACTCAAAGACAAATGATATCCTATATGGTGTTCCACAAAGCTCTATCCTGAGTCCAGTGCTCTTTTCAATCTACATGCTTCCGTTGGGTCAGATTATCTCAGGGCATTCTGTTGTTTCACTAACACAAATGTCTTACTTGTGTTTCTAAATGGATGAATAGTAATTTTCTCAAGCTAAATAAAGAGAAAACAGAACTTTTAGTGATTGGCAATAATGGAGATAATGAGGTTATTAGAAATAAACTTGATGCATTAGGATTAAAAGTCAAGACGGAGGTAAAGAATTTAGGGGTAACTGTTGACTGCAACCTGAATTTTAAATCACATATTAATCAGATCACTAGGACAGCATTTTTCACTTAAGAAACATAGCAAACGTTAGACCTCTTATATCATTGAAAGATGCTGAGAAATTAGTTCACGCTTTTGTTTTCAGTCGACTAGATTACTGTAACACACTCCTCTCAGGACTACCCAAAAATACATAAATTGTTTGCAACTAGAGCAGAATGCAAAGCCTTAAATAATCTCGTTCCATCTTATATATCGGAATGTCTGACACCTTATATTCCAAATCGTAACCTTAGATCCTCAAATGAGTGTCTGCTTAGAATTCCAAGAACTAAACTTAAAAGAAGTGGTGAGGCAGCCTTCTGCTGTTATGCACCTAAAATCTGGAATAGCCTGCCAATAGGAATTCGCTAGGCTAATACAGTGGAGCACTTTAAAAAACTGCTAAAAACTCATTACTTTAACATGGCCTTCTCATAACTTAATTTTAATTTTATCCTGATACTCTGTATATTCAATTTATTATCATAACTATTCATGGTGGCTCTAAAATCCGTACTAACCCCTACTCTCTCTTCTGTGTCTTTTCCCGGTTTTCTGTGGTGGCGACCTGCGCCATCACCACCTAATCAAAGCACTGTGATGTCCTACATTGATGGATTAAAAGCCAGAAGTCCACATGACCATCATCATCAAGTCCTTCCATGAGAACCCTAAATACAAAGAGGACTGTTTTCATTTTTTGTTAGGTAGAATGCCCAGAGGGGGCTGGGTGGTCTTGTGGCCTGGAACCCCTGCAGATCTTATTTTTTTCTCTCCAACCATCAGGAGTTTTTTTTTGTTTTTTCTGTCCTCCCTGGTCATCGGACCTAACTCTTATTCTATGTTAATTAGTGTTGTCTTATTTTAATTCTTACTTTGCCTTTTTTTTTCTCTTTTCTTCATCATGTAAAGCACTTTGCGCTACATTATTTGTATGAAAATGTGCTATATAAATAAATGTTGTTGTTTCATTGACAGCCCCCCAACCTTGACTCTCTAAGAAGACAAGGAAAACCACCCAAAAAACCTTGCAGGGAAAAGGAAGACATCTTGGGGTGGGCACTTCAAAGAGGTAATAGTAGGTAGGTTAGGTGTGCAGTGGATTTCAAAAAATGGGGTACATACAATACTCAAAACAGAAAATAAGGAATCCTTTTTGCAGAGCTAGATGGCTGTTATAATTATTGGTCTTGTATTAAATAATTATATAAAGAAAAAGAATTTAGAACTTAAGACATCTGTGACAGGATGAGCTGAGATGGGTCTGAAGATCCTTCAAGACAGGACTTTTGCTGATTTTGGCAATCACAATAACTCCCATAAGAACAGGCTGACATGCTCTAAAAAGACCTTGGGTGCAGATTCCAGGATAGCTTGAGCGAATAAATACATTTTATTTTTGTATAGCCCAAAATCACACAGGAAGTGCCGCAATGGGCTACAAAATAAAAATAAACACATGGAATAATTGGAATTTTGGGTATAAATATAATTTCAGCCTGTAGCATATCCTGTAAAAATGATAGCTTCAATCAGATTTGGATATAATGGTTTGATCTGTAATCTTATACTTGAAGTTTCAGAGGGTTTAGATCAAAAGTAATACACACTGAATCATGGTTTACTTGAACTTCCTCTATACAGCATTTGTTTTCAACCCGAGTCAAGAGGTGCCAGAGAAGCACATGTTAATTAATTGAACCATTGTTTTGGTTGATATAAATGCTACTGGTACCCAAGAATGTGTTTGGAAACATGCAAGTGAAAACAGCAAAGTAAGAACAATTTGAGTTAAAGTAAGATTAGAACGATTATATGTATGTTATTATAGCATGCAGGGGGCTGGAGTTTGCGAGTCAGCAGTGGTGTGGACATTAGTCTGGGCTTTACTTCCTACTGCTGTGAGATTTTATAATTCTGTCCAACACAAATAATTCATGACCTGGTCAACACTCTACCTTCCGACACTATAACAATTGACCATTTGAACTGTTTACTTTTAATTTAGGTTTTGCTCTCCTTGCTTTTTAAAAAAATTTGTAACAATTTTTACTGATGTGTTTGAACTACTGGACACCTGAATTTCCCTGAGGGGATGAATAAATTATCTATCTATCTATCTATCTATCTATCTATCTATCTATCTATCTATCTATCTATCTATCTATCTATCTATCTATCTATCTATCTATTGTCACACACGTACGTTTAGGAGACAACTAAAGGGCCTGGGGAACTGTAATAGCAGTTGGCAGACTGTGCTGACTGTCTCTCTCAGTTTCTTGTAGACCATTCCCAGAAAATCTCACCAGGTTCCGGCACCTCTGCTGACATCACTTCTGTCTCCGGCGCCTCTGATGACATCACTTCCGGTTCCGGACTAGATGACATCATTTCAATCCCCAGCCCTTTAAACTGCCATCATACCTCCAAATAAGGAGTTTTGGACTCTGTCTTATGAACATCCCTGACTAAATATTAGTAAACTTTTGCAGCTGGGAAATAATATACGGGTGGCTGCCCCAAACCTTTATGATGTCTGAAGTCTATCTATCTATCTATCTATCTATCTATCTATCTATCTATCTATCTATCTATCTATCTATCTATCTATCTATCTATCTATCTATCTACTTTGGAAAACATAACATTTCACATCATAAATGCTCAGCAAGATTTACTCTATTGACTATAGAATAAATGTGCCGTGCTGTATTTAATTTTCATTCAGCTGCAGTTTTACTCAGTTATAAGGGCTGATGATGGCAGAGTAACCAGACTATGAATTGAGATTTTCTTTTTTTTTTTTGAAGTCCTGTATTGGTTTATAGAATCAGCAGTGGTGTGCATCTTGTTTCTAGTTAGTAACCTGTGCAATAAAGACAGTGCAACCTGATGTGTCTCCCTGACCATAACAGCCCCATTAAAATTCACAAATTTGTAAAAATTCAGTGCTTATTCATCAAAACGTACAGGCATATAAACAATCACAAATACATTAAAAATATCAAGCAGTCTGAATTACTATAAGTTAAATGTCTATTCCAAAGAAATGCTTTGAACATTTGGAGAAAGACATTTTAATTAAACTGGCTAAGCCCTTCCAAGATAATCACAAATTGACATACTGTGCAAACAGAAATGTAGAAGGTGCTCTCTGGGTCATCTTACATCATATCCGCTCTTTCCTTGGTAACATTAAACTTAATCTATACATTATATTACGGATTCAAGACTTTTTTTAAAATTGTTTGCAGATTTTTTCAAATGGGGGGGGCACTCAAAATTGAATTCTGTCAAAGTTAATATTTCAGGTCTATGCTATTGAACTGACACAATATTTCAGGTCTATGCTATTGAACTGACACAGAACTATGACTATTATTCCACTTTGGTGATAGAACACACATCATATTTGGATTACAGCCAATACTACAGCCATGTGGTCTGTTCAGTAAACTGATGTAATAATAAGATTCTTTGAATGATAAATTGACTAAAGAACTGTTTTAAGTGGTGGGGTAAATCAACATTTATGAAGCTCCAGCAGATTATCAAACATGCAACCAAAGAGAGGATTTGGGTGATTTGGAAAGTCTGTGTTGGAGGGCAATGTTACAGAAACTGAAAATTATGTCAGCTAATGACATGTTGACTTCCAGAACTTAATCCTTAGTAGGATAGGTAGGTAGGATAACTGCTTTAGAGATGCGCACAATAGAAAGTCCTTTCTTTCCAGAGCCATGGTTTTTTTTATATACAGTAATCCCTCCTCAATCGCGGGGGTTACGTTCCAGAACCCCCCGCGATAGATGAAAATCCGCGAAGTAGAAACCATATGTTTGTATGGTTATTTTTATATATTTTAAGCCCTTATAAACTCTCCCACACTGTTAACATAATTAGAGCCCTCTAGACATGAAATAACACCCTTTAGTCAAAAGTTTAAACTGTGCTCCATGACAAGACAGAGATGACAGTTCTTTCTCACAATTAAAAGAATGCAAACATATCTTCTCTTCAAAGGAGTGCCGTCAGGAGCAGAGAATGTCAGAGAGAGAGAGCGAGATAAAAGCAAGCAATCAAAAAATCAATATGTGCTTTTAAGTATGCAGAAGCACCGCAATAAAGCGGCATTTTTTAGAGGAGTGTCTGTATCCTCTAGGCAAACAGCCTCTGTGCAAACAGCCCCTCTGCTCACACCCCCTCCGTCAGGCGCAGAGAATGTCAGAGAGGGTGAAAGAGAGAGAAAAGCAAACAATCAAGCGCGGGAAGCATATCTAATATCATTGAGGAGTTTTAGTTAATATGTAATACATGTTCTGATTGGGTAGCTTCTAATCCATCCGCCAATAGCGTCCCTTGTATGAAATCAACTGGGCAAACAAACTGAGGAAGCATGTACCATAAATTAAAAGACCCATTGTCCGCAGAAATCCACGAACCAGCGAAAAATCCATGATATATATTTAGATATGCTTACATTTAAAATCCACAATAGAGTGAAGCTGCGAAAGTCGAAGCGCGATATAGCGAGGGATTACTGTATAATGAAATAAAGGAAAATATTGAGCATCTATGTACGTAAAACTTTTTTACAAAGTGTTGTTTTCGACGGATGTGCATATTTAGTAATTGTGTGTAATTTTTAAACTGTTATTTATTTTTATTTTTTTGGATGCAGTAGAGAAGATAAATTGTGTGTATTCATGTGTAAATATGACTATAAAATATTAAACTAATAGTACTAAAAAAGAATTTAGAGTCAGGTGGCCAAACTTGTGATCTGTGGTATTATTTTTGCTGCATTATTGAAAGAATATCTTTGATAGAGTATTACTTTTACTTCTTTATTTCTCTTTTTAATATATTAGTAAGCAATTTACTTTACTCAGCAAGTTCTTAACTTACCATGAAAATGAAGAGTGTCAAGCTGTAAATTCCAATGTTCTAGAAATATTGTTGTTAATGTTTAATCCATGGGAACCTGTTGGATGATGGACATTTTCTAGCCTTCTACCTATCTCAAAGTCCAACAGCACATCTGTCAGTCAATGGCTCCCATTTGTGAGGAGATGGGGCCATTTTAATGAGTGTTATTTATTTTTCTCCTTTTTCTTATATTCTTCCTGACATTGCCTGTCACATTAACGACTGCCACTGGTACAGTGTGTACAGTATGTGTTGGTGTGTGAAGTCACAGGAAGCTTTTGTTTAAAAGCCAGCAGTGCCGGCTCTTGAGTATCAAAACTTTGACTTGTGCAGGGGAAGCATCTCCATATGTCAGTTTCTAAAGTGTTCTAAAATAAAAACATTTCAGTAGAAAAAATATTCCTAAAAATAAGGAATCTATCTTTGTCTTTTTTTTTTTCAAAGTGAAATATTGTTTTTGTTTCTTTTTCATTCCTTAATGTAGGGGACCTGTGTGCCCTGGAAATAGAGGCAATTAAAAGTAGTTCAAGGCTTTTTCATGTTTATTTTGTTTTTGTGTAGTAAAGATGGATGTATTTTTTTGGGATGCTTCCCTATGATTTTTTTTCTCTTAGTTTTCATGTTTGAGCATTTGTACTTTGTATTAAAGTATGTTTTAGCCCTTGATTCAAACACTTTGGCAAAACTGGCTTTCAAGGTTCTAAGATTTTGTGTTGGTTACTGTAGATGTATTTTCTGTAAAATAATTAGAACTACAGTAAAGCCACAGCTAACCTAAATGCTGAACTGGACCAAATTCCAGAGATCTAAATCTTATTTACACCCTTCTTTCACCTTGTGGTCTATAGGTAGTATGTGGCTATAAGATACCGTAAGAAGACGTTTCTGAACACATAAAAAATAAAATTCTTTGCCTCTTTTTTATGTATACAAAAATATCAAACTTGCAACTTTGAGAAAGTACAGGCATATAAACAATCACAAATAAATTAAAACAAAACTCAGAAAACAAAAGTTAGGATAGTAGAGCACAAGATGTCAAATACAAAAAATAAATGTCAATAATACTAAGGAACTAAAATAAAAGGAATTAAAGTAAAAGTTCAGATGAACCAAATGTGTTAAATGAACAGCAGAGATGTCATGGATGTTCTTCTTCTTCTTTCGGCTACTCCAGTTAGGAGTTGCCACAGCGGATCATCATCTTCCATATCTTTCTGTCCTCTGTATCTTGTTCTGTTACACCCATCATCTGCATGTCCTCTCTCACCACATCCATAAACCTTTCCTTAGGCCTTCCTATTTTCCTCTTCCCTGGCAGCTCTATCCTTGGCAGCCTTCTCCCAGAGATGTTATGGATATTACAGAACGGAAGTCAGATAAAGTCAAAGGTACAAACAATAAAAGTTAAGACATTATAAGTCATGGTAAAAAGAGATTGCTAAGTTCAAAGTTGGAAACAGAAAATACAGAAAGTTTTTTTTTCTTTCTTGCTGAGTCTTTCATCTATTTGATTGCATGTCCATCTTTTTATAGAATGGTCACCACAATGCTACATGGACTTAGCAATCACATTACATCACAGCAACCAGACAAATAAAACGGCACAAAAAAATTTCACATAATGACGCTAACAATGACATCTCTATCATAATGGTAAAAGTATAACAAATGACAAAAAAAACAGACAAATTATTAGTGCCTTCCTGATATAAATGAGCATGGTAACATGAAAACAGCAGGCAGTGTAGTTTAGTAGTTAAAGCTTTGGAGTTCAAACCCTGAGGTTGTGAGTTGAGATCCCGCTACTGACACTGTGTGACCATGAGCAAGTCACATGACCTGCCTGTGCTCCAATTGTAAAACCCAAACAAAATGCAACCAATTGTATCATAAATAGTGTAAGTTACCTTGGGTAAAGGCATCAGCCAAATAAGTAGATGTAAATGTCATTTAAACGCTGTGTTACTGTTGGAGTAACGCTGTGGAGATACTGTTTATAAAAGGGGGTGAGGCTAAGACAATGCCTACACTTAAACATGAATAAAGGATATGTTAGATTACTTGATATTTCCAGCGATTTTCAGTCATAGCCTTCATTTACACCTTCTTAGCAAGTTGGAGTCAGTTGGCACTGCACGCCTGTGAAGCCGATTACTGAATTTGACATACCCAACAATTCACTCTGATAAAATCAAACAGGTGGGGACAACCTATGTGTGCATGAGAGTTGGCAAGCTCATCCAGAAGTACAATGCATTGAATATAGCAACAAATAATAAGGAATGTGGATGTTTTGGACTTCACAAACAGAAGGGAGGCTCATGTTTCTGATACCTCTTGTTTTACGAAACAGAATGGAAATAAGAGCTTTGTTAGCCTGTTAACCATTCATACAGTTTTGGCTCCGTCAAGCAACACATCATTGACTATGCCAGAAGGTTGGCATGCAATCTGCAAATATGACATGAGCTGGAGACAAGATCAATGACTTTAGTCGACAAATCTGACATACAACATGACTAAGAAATCGTGTAATGTGACATCAGCTTAAGATAGTACAGCCATCTCACCTATCATGTCTTATAGTTCAGAGGTTTGGGGTCATGTTTAACATCCATCCATCCATTATCCAACCCACTATATCCTAACTACAGGGTCCATCCATCCATCCATTTTCCAACCCGTTGAGTCCAAACACAGGGTCACAGGGGTTTATTTTTACTTGTTTTGTTGATGGTGACAGTGCCCAGTGGGGGCTGGGTGGTGTCGTGGCCTCAGAAACCCCAATACTTAGTATTGCCTAATCCTATTTTTGTTTTTATAAACTTTTTTTTCTTCATCTTGTAAAGCACTTTGAGCTACATCATTTGTATGAAAACATGCTATATAAATAAACTAGCAAAATACTCGCGCTTCACAGCGGCGAAGTACTGCCTTAAAATTTTTATTGAGAAGAAAATTAACCTTTTTAAACTGAGGGAAAATATACCAATAATTATTTGTTAAGGATCTCTTTGTATACCACATTGTGAGTTCGGCCTTCCGGTTGTAATATGACCAAGCTGTGCGCTGAGCTTACTCTGCATGCAACGTACAGTTGGCCATGTGAAAAGTAATCTTGTCTCAAATCTCACAGCTTGGATTGCTGCTGTCATAATCGGTTTGAGTTTCATGGTTTGTTTCAATTACGACAGTATTTGCAGGACTTGTGTTGAAGTGACATTCGGCATCTGTCAAGCGTTGTAAGCATACAACCGGTTTCATCGATAACTTCGCATCCAGCTTTTGAGAGTTTAAATATTCATAAACATCAAAGTGTCCACTACTGAAATCGTCACCTGTGAATCTAAGATGTTTAAGAGGCATTGGCGGTTGTCCAAAGGTGTAAAATATTTGGCCATTTCGGTACACTTGAAAGCGACAACCGAACAATTCAGCAGCAGCCATCAACTCACATGCAGAACCATAGGTGAAGGGCTTAAACATTTCACTGTTATAGTGCTCCTGTGTAGTATAATTATCTCTTGTACTGTCATCCGTCCACACATTGAACCTGTCCCAGTCATTCAATACATAAGACACAATGGTCCTCCAGATATCAAGAGTGAGCCTAATATGGCCGTGCAATATGTAACAAAGAGATTGGAAAAGGGAGGTGCCATCTCCGGGCATGGAAACCACTCGGTAAGTGACAGTTCTTTGATCGATGGCGATCACCTCGACAGACATGTTAATGGTGGTACGGTTGGAACAATAAAGGAAATGGGTACCTGAACAATGTAAAGGAAGTCTAAAATACCTACACAATAACTATAATCATAATAAACGAACAATAAAACAGTGGAGAAGCCATGGATTAAATAAAAAGGCTGTAGTTATCAGCAGGGAGACGTGAATCCTGTGGCGAAGCAAGGAAGGAAATGTAGAGACAGATGGCCTTATATAGGCAGGCAGCCAACAACGTGGGAGGCGTTGTGATGGGGGTCCCAACGCCGCCTCACATGGTGACCGAGCTGCAGGCTATGGATGTATACAGTGGTGTGAAAAACTATTTGCCCCCTTCCTGATTTCTTATTCTTTTACATGTTTGTCACACAAAATGTTTCTGATCATCAAACACATTTAACCATTAGTCAAATATAACACAAGTAAACACAAAATGCAGTTTTTAAATGATGGTTTTTATTATATAGGGAGAAAAAAAATCCAAACCTACATGGCCCTGTGTGAAAAAGTAATTGCCCCCTGAACCTAATAACTGGTTGGGCCACCCTTAGCAGCAATAACTGCAATCAAGCGTTTGCGATAACTTGCAATGAGTCTTTTACAGCGCTCTGGAGGAATTTTGGCCCACTCATCTTTGCAGAATTGTTGTAATTCAGCTTTATTTGAGGGTTTTCTAGCATGAACCGCCTTTTTAAGGTCATGCCATAGCATCTCAATTGGATTCAGGTCAGGACTTTGACTAGGCCACTCCAAAGTCTTCATTTTGTTTTTCTTCAGCCATTCAGAGGTGGATTTGCTGGTGTGATTTGGGTCATTGTCCTGTTGCAGCACCCAAGATCGCTTCAGCTTGAGTTGACGAACAGATGGCTGGACATTCTCCTTCAGGATTTTTTGGTAGACAGTAGAATTCATTGTTCCATCTATCACAGCAAGCCTTCCAGGTCCTGAAGCAGCAAAACAACCCCAGACCATCACACTACCACCACCATATTTTACTGTTGGTATGATGTTCTTTTCTGAAATGCTGTGTTCCTTTTATGCCAGATGTAACGGACATTTGCCTTCCAAAAAGTTCAACTTTTGTCTCATCAGTCCACAAGGTATTTTCCCCAAAGTCTTGGCAATCATTGAGATGTTTCTTAGCAAAATTGAGACGAGCCCTAATGTTCTTTTTGCTTAACAGTGGTTTGCGTCTTGGAAATCTGCCATGCAGGCCGTTTTTGCCCAGTCTCTTTCTTATGGTGGAGTCGTGAACACTGACCTTAATTGAGGCAAGTGAGGCCTGCAGTTCTTTGACGTTGTCCTGGGGTCTTTTGTGACCTCTCGGATGAGTCGTCTCTGCGCTCTTGGGGTAATTTTGGTCGGCTGGCCACTCCTGGGAAGGTTCACCACTGTTCCATGTTTTTGCCATTTGTGGATAATGGCTCTCACTGTGGTTCGCTGGAGTCCCAAAGCTTTAGAAATGGCTTTATAACCTTTACCAGACTGATAGATCTCAATTACATCTGTTCTCATTTGTTCCTGAATTTCTTTGGATCTTGGCATGATGTCTAGCTTTTGAGGTGCTTTTGGTCTACTTCTCTGTGTCAGGCAGCTCCTATTTAAGTGATTTCTTGATTGCAACAGGTGTGGCAGTAATCAGGCCTGGGGGTGGCTACGGAAATTGAACTCAGGTGTGATACATCACAGTTAGGTTATTTTTTAACAAGGGGGCAATTACTTTTTCACACAGGGCCATGTAGGTTTAGATTTTTTTTTCTCCCTAAATAATAAAAACCATCATTTAAAAACTGCATTTTGTGTTTACTTGTGTTATACTTGACTAATGGTTAAATATGTTTGATGATCAGAAACATTTTGTGTGACAAACATGCAAAAGAATAAGAAATCAGGAAGGGGGGAAATAGTTTTTCACACCACTGTATATGTACATAAGTAGGATTCAGTTAGCGTTGGGAACCCGCATACCAAATTTCTTGAAGATGGGCCCATAAGTAACAAAGACCGTTGGAAAGTTCAATATGGTGGCCAACAGTGGCGTCATACCACCGAAATAAGTACGTACATTGGTTTTGGTTAGTGCAGGGAAGCCGCCTACCAAATTTTGTAAAGATGGGACCATAAATAAGAAAGTTCAACATGGCGGATGTTGTCGACCGTTATGACCGTTAAGTGTACAATTTCGAAATGAAACCTGCTTAACTTTTGTAAGTAAGCTGTAAGGAATGAGCCTGCCACATTTCAGCCTTCTACCTACACGGGAAGTTGGAGAATTAGTGATGAGTGAGTGGGCGAGTGAGTCAGTCAGTCAGTCAGAGAGGGCTTTGCCTTTTATTAGTATACGGTAGATTTTGCTGTTTGTATTGACATCATTGTGCCGTTATTTTGATTTCA
Source organism: Polypterus senegalus (assembly GCF_016835505.1). NCBI lineage: Eukaryota > Metazoa > Chordata > Cladistia > Polypteriformes > Polypteridae > Polypterus > Polypterus senegalus. The sequence goes on along the minus strand of NC_053164.1, from coordinate 166,049,019 downwards.
CTTCCCTCCAGAGGAGGTTTAATTTAGGGAATAGCCAGGATCTCAACTCGGGCTCACATGTGTTGTCTTTGTATTTAATTTTTTTTTGTTGTGTTTTAAATAGCATAATGTAAGATTGTGAATATTTTTAAATTTATTTTATATTTCTGGCTTATATTGACTATTAATGTATGGATTTGGTCTTGGTTTTATTTGCCTTATGTTCTCTTGATTGTGAGCTTAAGGGGGCGAGATCAACAGACACATAAGTTGTAGGACTGCCCCCATGCCTTTGTAAGATAAATCACATGGCTAATGCTGCAGCATTAGGTTAGGTTTCTGTTCATTGCATCACTTTCTTGGATTTCTTTTATCTTATCTTTTTGGTGTAATGAACTATTGCTTTTTTGGGGGGCAGGTTTGATTGTTGGATTACATGTTTGCTTTATTTGTTATTTGTATTTATTTTTTGTTTTTGCTGTTGTAACCTCAGGATGATATGGGTTTCCTTCTCTGTTCCTGAATTTTTAAAACTTATATGTCTTTACTCTTGTATTGGCCATTGGGGTAAAGCTTACTTTAGTTTTAGATCTCACAGGAGACTTTGGCCTGTCTTTTAATTGAATACATATTTTGAGTTTTGGAGAGCATTCGTCCATCCATTTGTGTAACCCACTTATCCAGGGCAGAGTTGTTTGGAAGTTGGAAGCTATTGCAGCAAGCATAGGGCACAAGGCAGAAACAATCCCTGGATAAGGTGCCAGTCCATCACTCAGGGCACACACGCACTCACACGCGCACACACACACACACACACACACACACACATGCACACACATGCACACACACACATGCACACGCACAAGCACACACACACACAAACCAATTTAACAAACCCAATTCACCTAACCTGTATGGAAGAATAAGTTTAGGGTAAATAGCTTTCATCTTAAAGAAATAGCATAAAGGGTTAACACATGTCAGAAACCTTTGCAGGCATGTCAGGAGGCCAGATAGGGGTCAAGTGAACAACAAACTGTACTGAGAGATGACTAAGAAATTAGCAGATGTCCTTCAAATAAGCAGAATGGACAATTGTTATATGCACAGAAATTTCAAGGGTGGTAGCTCATCTCAAAAAGTATGAGAAGAACCATAATATAATACAACAGACTTTTATTTTATATAAACCATTTGGGTGTAAACCAATGAACCAACCAGAGTAAAATGTATGCATTGATTGAAACTGTATGTAAATTCAACAGTTTATAAAATGAACCTCTATCCTTTGTTTCTCTGACCATTCTGATCATGCTGTGTAATAGACTGCTTTTGAAGAATGCTCCCTCCAAGGCATTTTGCCCGAGGAGTCATTAAAAGATACAATGAACAGCTTTTCTCCAGCCTGATTATTGAATTGTCCTGTTTGAGAATGTCAGTCAGTCATTTTCCATCCCGCTATATCCTAACACAGGGTCATGGGGGTCTGCCGGAGCCAATCACAGCCAACACAAGGTGCAAGGAAGGGACAAATCCTGGGCAGGCCGCCAGCCCACCGCAGGTTAGAGGATGTTTCTTTAATAAGATTTTAAATTTCTACCACACCTGAATGTCTTTGGACTGTGGAAGGAAACTGGAGCACCCAGTGTGAACCCAAATGGACATATGAAGAACTCTTTATAGCAAGGCAGCAGTGCTACCACAACGTGCTGCCCTTCTGCATTTGTAAAAGGAATTTTAGATTCTCAGGACTTGTTTTTTGTTTTTACTTATGATGTTACTTTGCGTATTGATCTTAGATTCTGAGGTCGTTAGTCTTCCTGGTGTTCACCAGGTTAGATAACACACACCCTTTGTCCTCTGGGTCCTTGCAAAATAATAATCATTCATTGAATTATCTGTTTTAACCACTCAAAGCACTTTATGGAACTCCCTCTTAGTGTTCAAGCTACTTGCATTTTCAGTCAACTTTTTCAATAGTTGATTTTAATCCTTTTGTCCTTTCCATACTACATTTGTGTGGTGTTTATTAATCATTAATGTTACAGTTTCTGTAAACCTCCTGACATTGTATATTTAATTGTTGTCTGATTAGATGTCATAGATCTGCAGGACTTTCCCAAAGTCTCCCCATAATTCATCATCTGTTTGAAATATCTTGTAATCTGCCTTTCTGTCTTATGTTACTTTGAACTGTATTGTTACTAATCGCAGATTACTCTGTGATTGTGCTCTTTGTGGAATCAATCAATCAATCTAGTGAAAAATTAAATGATTGTTCTCTCTTCAATACCTGTCTTACTATTAGGTACTGCTCACTCTAGTCAAACTTTTCTACTTGTTTTGGGTCTCCCATTCCTTCTTAAAACAACAGCAGAATTGTCCCAGTGGTGCTTGTTGTGTAATGTGTGGGACTATGGAGCAGATTTTTTTCTCATACTGTTTTCGGATGATTATAAAACACTAATATACGCTAGTCTCAATGAAATCACTGACCAAACTTTTTAATATACATTGTTTACTTTGTAAAGTTGTACTAAGAATAACTGCTTGCAGCAATGCTGTTGTTTTTGGTAAGGGACTTATCAAGAAGAATTTGTGTAGAAGAGGAGCCTGCTGTGAGTATCTTGAGTATTACTTTGAAACATTCTTGACTGCTTACTTTCCCAATTTCATTGCTTGCTTTATTTGGATTGGCTGTCTTTTCTGTGCAGCCTTTTATAGGGTACATGCACATACACACAGATGAGATCTACAAAGTACGTGCCACAGAAAATTTTAACTTCACTAAGACAGCACATGCTTCCACCTTCTAATGTAAGGAAATGTCTTTTCCAGGAACTGAACCAAAGAGCTTCAGGTTTGTGAGGGAGCAGCAATAAGCATTGCAATGTTCAAAAATGATATTCTTTTTGTTTACTGATTCTTCATGTGACTGATTTATTATTTTTGTAAACTAGCAGTTAGATGAGAAACAAAAAGTTCTTCTGCTACAGTCTTCTGCTTCCAGTCCTTAAGCTGTCCGTGTGTATGCGCCTGTGTGTGTGTGCTCGCGCGTGCGCGTGCGCGTGCGCGCACTCAAGCATGCTGCGGATTTTTCAATGTTTCACTACTACAAACAAAGTATGAGGTTAAAGTTCATTTGTAGGATCAGTAAGAAGGTATGTGCTTTCTTTTTTAATTTATGTATACTACTGTTTATGTTTCTATGTGAAGAATAAAATAAACTTTGCATATTTTACTCATATTGCAGACCTGGTCATGGATAGCCTATGTCATTGTGCAGTTATTTATTAGAATAAAATGCAAACAGTCAAATCTTTTTAGAAAACTTTGGTCATTCAATTAGTGTGCTGGAACCAAGTCAAAGCAAATTTAATGGCCATAATTAGAAATATACATAAGGATTTTAGAATATGCTCATGTTAAAATATACATAAGGATTTTAGAATATGCTCATGTTAAAATATACATAAGGATTTTAGAATATGCTTATGTTAAAGTTTAAATAAATTAACAGTGATGGTGGCTGTTGGCTTTCAGGGTAAAGAATGTAATGGGGGCTCTTTTGAAATGATCTGTTTAAATTCAATAGTACTGGGGAGCACTTTGAAAAAAAAAGTGCTATTAACAGTATTATGTAAGCTTTTAGGGGTAAAATAAAATCTAACAGTTTTGTATCATACAAAGAAAACTCTAAGCTTATTTGCTTATTTATATTTATATTGTCATATATTGTCATTCCAGTAGATTTAACACTTTTATGAATTTTCTTGTAAAACATAACATCACATTCTCAAACCCACTCAATCCAGTTCAGGGCTTCTCAGGTCTTTAAAGATATCCTGGCTGCACTGGGCAGAAGGCAGGAAACAGCCTTGGACAGAATGCCAGTCCATCACACTGCCCACGCACACATACAGTCACTCACACGGTGACCAATCTGGAATCGTCAGTTAATGTAACCTGCAGGTTTAGAAGTTATAACAGGAAAATTAGGTGTGTGGAGAAAAGTCCACAAAAACATTGTAATACTGTTTATTGGAACATTGGAATAATAATATAATAATATAATTTAATATAGCCAATTTAGAGCAAATCTGTTTAATAATATTAACAGGGATAGTCAGCCTTTCTGCTTTGTATGAACTTAAAAATTTTGTAATGTCAAAGATTGATCTATTATGTCAATATATGACACCGGAAATTGTCTTAAAAACTTTTATTTTGGATGTCATTATTAATAGTTTCCGATTAATTTAGTATATTATATTATTTCTTGAAAGAATTATTTGTTTTTGGCTCTAATTGGAAACCTCTTTATGTGATGTGATAAAATCACATTTGTTTTTTTTTGTGCTCATCATAAAAATAGTATGAATTAAGAAGATAAGTAAAATGTTTTTAGATATTTGGTTTAGTAAACTTGCATATTCCTCATTAAGTTTAAAATTATATTAATCAGTTGCATTATCCCATTAATTTACAGCATCCCCTGTGCATGGTGTAACATTATTTTGTGCCTTAAATACTTTGTTTTAAGTGATTTCCAAAAAGTTATGTGGATTAGAATTTGTTTCAGTAAAGAAACTGGCTTGTGAAGGTACAGGAAGTATTTGATCATGTGATTTAATGCCAGTAAGGGTAGACTGAGTTGTACATTTCCATTTTCTGACCTAATATTATTCATAATTATAATATTTTGCAATGTATCTTGCCTTCTATACTGTAGAATTGTAGAATTTTTGAATTGGTTGGCATTGGCTTAGAGTATAATTTTGCTTTTTGACATTTTTGATTAATTATATGAAAATTACTTTTTTTGACTCATCAGTTTTAGGTGGATTTCAATTTCTCCAACACTCTATACATTTTCTTTCAGTTCTCACTGGTGAAGGCATCTTTTATGTCAACGGTGTGGGTATATTTTCAAAAAATATCTTGAGGTCATTATAATCCTGTAAACTTTTGATGTTTTTGAAAGTTAATTGACAATTCCTTTTTCCATGATGGAACCAAAGCTTATGATTTCTCTCACTCAAGTCTTTCAAACAGGCATTATATACTATATTTCTGTGAAGATTTTTTGGTACTGTTAACAAAAAGAAGATTTTTGGGAAGGCTAAGAAGTATAATTTGTCTCCGTGAAGTGGTTTCCCTTTAAACATCCTTAGTTTTGTCATCCTGAGTGTTATATACAATTGTTGTATCCATAATAAAGCAGTATGAGTTTGAAAAAATAAAAACAAAAATGAGCTGTGTTTTTAGATATTAAGAGCCTTTTTATGTTACCGGGGGGAATTTGGCTTTCTACAGAAGCTCAATAAATAGATTGATAGATTGATAGATTGTTTGATTGATTGACTGATGGTCTGAACACACACCAGAAAGACTAAAAAGCAATAAAATTAAACAGATAGACAATTTCTGACTTCGCAGTCATAGTCACATTGAGGCTTAAATGTTTTAAAATTAGTAACATAACCACTTTAGTATCTAGTATGTTGTATATAAGCATTAGATATTATAAATTACTGCTGAAGCACATTGAATGTTACCATTTTTATAATTAGTTAAATATACACTTATTAATCTAAAATGAACTTGCAAATTTAAATGTGCTTATTTGTTTATCAGTTTGGGTGAAAATGCTGCTGAGGTTGACTTCCATCCTTCAGAAACACCAACAGTCTGTGACAAAGAATCTGGTGACATCATGGCGACATTTCCACGGTAATAATGAACCTCCTGTTTCCTCATTTTTCCTTCTGCAGATCAATCAATAATAAACAATTGATATGCATCATATTACATATAAGTAAAAGGAAAACAGACATATGGTTGGAGTAAAATTGTAAGGAGAATGCCCACTGCACTTAAAGTAATATTAAAATGTAAAAACCCAAAAAACCCACAAATTTTAGTGATTCAACTATGAAACTGCATGCAAAATTGATTTTAGGGGGAATTTTATGAAGCAATATGCAAACCATTTTATTCATTGCTAGTTATAAACATCAAGGGCTTCTATTTATTATTATTATTATTTAATTAATGCATTTTTAGTAAAAGAACATTGATACTGACATTTATTAACTGACTTCTCATTCTATTCTTTTTTATCAGCATCAATATCAATCAGTTTCAATTTAACTTTTTGTAAACCCTCTGCATAAAACATAACTAATATTATTTAGCTTGTTGGACTTAGCTACTTCTTCACATCCTCTCTAATAATTACATTCAGACTTCTTTGCCTTCTTCATGATCCTCATACTTATGTTCCCTCCTCAAATCATCATTATTTTATTCAAAATAGTGATGCAACATGTCCAAATATCTAACTTGTATAACAACCAAAGAGAGAAGGTATTGTCAGAATAAAGACACAAAGTCAACATGAAGGTTTGGGGCAGCCACCTGTATAATATATCCTGGCTGCAAAAGTGATATGTTCACAAGTTGGAGTCCAAAACAGAACTGAAGTCTTTGAGTTAAGATGGCGGCTTTATAGGCTGGCTAAGGAAATGATGTCATATAGCCTGGATGTGATGTCATCAATGGCGCCGGAACCTGGTGGGATTTCCCGAGAGTGATCTGCAAGGAATCGAGAGAGGTTGTTAATGCACCTCACCTCCCCCTAGTCTGTCATGGAATTACTGTTACATGGGCCCTTTAGCTGCCTCCTACTCGCATGTGTATGACAGTATATACTGTAAGTTCATACAATCTAACTTATTCTAAACTAACTCCATCTGGGAGCTTTATTTCATCAAAATAAAGCAGGACAGATAAACTATTTACATTTTCCCATTTTTAAAACTTCTATAAACTATTTACATTTTCCCATTTCTAAACATTTCCCTTAACCTTCTTAAATTTACTACCTGACAAGACTTAACTTCATATGGCAACATTGATGCTATTTTTTACTAAGAAATGTTTTAAGATGTAATGTCTTCTCACTTTGCTTTCTAGTCTTACAAATGAGTAATAAATTCCCTTCCTCTCTCATCTCTGTCCCTTTATTGCTGGCTTCAGTCCTCATTAATATAATCAGATTGGTAGAAGATGGTGATACTTACTTAAATGTCAACAAGACCCTGAGATCTTCTTTCCTTTTTTCTCCATCACTAAAAACTATTCAAATGTTTTCAGTGCCTGCAGTGGAAGCAAATACCGTAAGTGCAAGTACTCTCTGGTTTTGTGATATTATTGGTTCTGCACCTGATATATTGCAAATTTTACTAATTTCCTTAATTGAGCAGGAGAGGGTACCCTCTTGGAGTTTTGGGCACAATGATATAAGTACATTTTTTCATAGACCGGGATGTGGTGGGATCTCTCATGGCATTTCTTGGGAACTGCAGGTCTGACATTGTGGTCAGCAACACAGGAGCACTGCAGGGGACTGTACTTTCTCCATTCCTGTTCAGCCTATATACATCAGACTTCTGGTCTGTCGCTCTGATGTCACATGTGATGAAGACCATGGAGCGGCTGCTGCTTCACCACCTGAGGCCACAGGTCCGCCACACACTCTACCCTCTGCAGTTTGCATACCAGGAGAAGGTGGGAGCGGAGGATGCCATCATCTATATGCTACACTGATCCCTGTCCCACTTGGACAGAGGCAGTGGTGCTATAAGAATTATGTTTCTGGACTTCTCTAGCACCTTCAACACCAACCAACCTCTGCTCCTTAGGGACAAGCTGACAGATGGGAGTGGTGGCATGGTGGCATGGATCGTGGACTATCTTATAGACAGACCTCAGTATGTGCGTCTCAGGAACTGCAGGTCTGACATTGTGGTCAGCAACACAAGAGTGCCGCAGGAGGCTGTACTTTCTCCGGTCCTGTTCAGCCCATATACATCGGACTTCCAATACAACTTGGAGTTCTGCCATTGCAAAAGTTCGCTGACGACACTGCTATCGTGGGCTGCATCAGGAGTGGGCAGGAGGAGAAGTATAGGAACCTAATCAAGGACTTTCTTAAATGGTGCAACTCGAACCACCTACAACTGAACACCAGCAAAACCAAGGAGCCCCTCATGGACCTTGTGATCATCAGAGGTGACTGTGTGCAGTGGGTACAGACCTATAAATACCTGGGAGTGCAGCTGGTTGATAAATTGGACTGGACTGGACTGCCAATATTGATGCTCTGTGCAAGAGAGGACAGAGCCGACTATATTTCCTTAGAAGGCTGGCGTCTTTCAACATCTGCAATAAGATGCTGCAGATGTTCTATCAGGCAGTTGTGGCAAGCGCCCTCTTGTATGTGATGGTGTGCTGGGGAGGTAGCATAAAGAAGAGGGACGCCTCACACCTGGACAAACTGGTGAGGAAGGCAGGCTCTAGTGTAGGCATGGAGCTGGACAGTTTGACATCTGTGGCAGAGTGACAGGCACTAAGCAGGCTCCTGTCAATTCATGGAGAATCCTCTGCATCCACTGAATAGTATAATCTCCAGACAGAGGAGCAGATTCAGCGACAGACTGCTGTCACTGTCCTGCTCCACTGACAGACTGAGGAGATCGTTCCTCCCCCACACTATGCGACTCTTCAATTCCACCCGGGAACATTATACAAAATTATTGTCTGTTATACCTGATTTTTTATCAATCTTTAATATTGTTTTTTATCAGTATGCTGCTGCTGGAGTATGTGAATTTCCCCTTGGGATTAATAAAGTATCAGATAGGTATCTATCTATCTATCTATCTATCTATCTATCTATCTATCTATCTATCTATCTATCTATCCATCCATCCATCCATCCATCCATCCATCCATCCATCCATCCATCATGTGATGATGAGATACATTAAGTCAGAGAGAGGTTTCCCCTGTGGAGGTTTGAGTGTGTTGAGATATTTACATTAGATTGTGGGGGGCTTCCCTTGAATGGCAGAGTGGGGGTGCTGATAACCAACTCTTTACTGCAAGAATATCCCAGTGATAAATGGAATACTGCCAGTATGTCAATTCAAGACTTTGTTTTTTTTGGATTCTTACCCGCACAAATCACAGTCCAGCATCACCAATTCTCTCTGTTATGACTTCATTACTGGATCCTCCTCTCCTTCTGTGCTGTCTACCTCTGTATTTACCAACTCCCCAAAATAGCCAATAGGGTGTAATTTGCTATCATCTTTCCCAAATAAAGAAAGTTGCAACTACAACATAAACTAGATAAAATGTCACGATAAAAGAAATATACAGTATACATATGTTACTTTTCTTACCATCAGTCAAAACAAAGAGAGATTTTTATCTCCAATTAGCTCAGGTGAAACTCGTTTAAAATAATATTTTAAAATTTAAAACCCATATTTCCCTCCCTCATTACATGAGGTTGGGCCAGGTCCAGGTACTCTGTTAAGCTCTAGCTTGGCTGCCTGTCCTGGCAAGGCCCTCCCTAAGATCACGGCTTCAGTCGAATCTCATCAGCAGCCTCCACTTTTCAAAGAGGAAGCAGAGTTTCTTTTCTTACTTTCATCTGTTTTCCTTTTCTTTAGTTTTTTAGCCATCCTTTTGTTTAATAAAAGTGCTACATGCAGTATGGCATAAAAAGGCAAATATACTGTAGTTTCCAGAGGCCTCATGTATAAACGGTGCGTACATACAGAAATGTTGCGTAAAAACTTCTCCAAGTTCAAATAGCGATGTATAAAACCTACACTTGGCGTAAAGCCACACACTTTTCCATAGTACCTCATACCTTGTTGTACGCAAGTTCTCTGCTCGGTTTTGCAAACTGGTGGCACCCAGTGTCAAAGCAGTGCTACAGTTCCTGTGTGGTTTATCTTTACAGTATTTCTTAGAGCCACATTCCTGCCGCGGCTTTATAAATATACTGAAATTAAGAGCATATTGTTTATTAGTGTAATGCATCTGATTGTAATTAACTTGTAACAATATAATGGTCCAGGGAATAGCCATAGTATTCCAAATACCACAACTGCTTTAGGATTGTTACTCTCACTGCACCATTTTTTTCTTCTTTCACCTGCTCCCGTTAAGGGTTGCCACAGCGGATCATCTTTTTCCATATTACTCTCACTGCACCACTCAGAGTATTTATATCACTGTATCTGAGTGTGAATCACAGCAGCAGCTGATCGGAAAGAGAAATATCGGTATACAGCATCAAGCCCACCCTGCCTCAGCTACAGCAAAATGTTTCAAAGCCTTTTCTGTACGGACCTCGCGGTTCAGAAACAGTCAATTAGTCCATCAAGTGCTCCTTGCAGAATTGTTTGTACTTATAAGTACAATCACCCCACTGTAAACTTGCACTACAGTTATAATATTGCACAACCTGCGCCACTTTATAAAGCACGTATTTACATATGATGACAATATCATTTTTAAGATGAAATGCAGCAAAATATGTTGATTATATTAAACAGATAAAACTTTAACTTCATTTAAATAATCTGTATTGTTAATAATTAAACATGTGAGGACACGGTTCTGCAGCGCTAGCTAGTTCATGGATTGATCCTACCTTGTGCTGTATTCTTTCTGGGGCTGACGCGACAGTGGAAGGATGGATGGATAGAATAATTAAACTTGTACTACAAAGATATTTCAATGTTCCTTAAACGTTTTCAAGAATCGTCGTTGTAAACTTACAGATGGCTTAACGTCTGTTACAGAGCTGATTGTGTGGTGATTGGGTATGTGGAGAAAGAAAAGTAAGGACAGGAACTGGAGATGTCACATACAGTATACATCTCAGTATTTTAATTATTCAGAGAGCTGTAATATCACGAATGTAATGGATTCTGTGTCCTGTCGAAGAAAGAGAAAGTGGAAGCATGTAGTGATTCACACACATAGAGAAAAAGATCAAATACAAAACAAAGCATTTAACGTGTTACTTTAATTATGATGTAATTTGAGAAACTGGTTAATTAAATGATTTTAAGATGAAGTTTATGATGTTCTTCTTTAATGACAAAATAAACTACGTAATTAAAGTAGAAATTTCGAGATTGAAGTTGACATTTCGTGCTTTTTCCCCACTGTGTGCCTTTTCTCTTCTCTGTACGCTAATAAGCTTTCATATGACACTCAGACGCTGAGCTACAACTCGCCTTTTCATGGCGACTTTGATATGTGACAACCTCTTTTTTATTTTGGGCACTGTGCGACTATGTCAGGCGATCAGCTTCCTTTTGTTGTTTATACCACTGTTTAAACCAACAAATGGTATGTTTTTCCTTGCCTCCACCTTGTATTCGCTAAAATTCTTCCATTTTCCTTCTTGCTTTTTCCATTGTCTTTTCACAGAAGGCAGAGCTCAAGGGCAATTTATATTGATTTGCATATTCATGGAGGCGTAATTCTGGGAGGAGTTGGGGCGGGACAGAAGGCACGTGCACAAGCGTTACTTTTCACGCTGACCGGGATTTATGGAGTGGAAGAACGTGGAAATTGGAGTATGCACAGATTCCTACATCTAGATTTTTCTGTGCTTAAACACATTTCGGCTTTTTTGCTTGCGTCATGTTATAGTGCAAATTCTACGCACAGCGTTATGCATGTGGCCCCAGGTTATCTATCTGGAATGCGATGTATTGCCATAGAAGAAAGGATTTAACAATGGTAATAAGTATTCAAATACAAAACAACAACTGTCTGGCTATATAGTTGGCACTTCCAAAGCAAATACAGTACCTTTGCATCATTCCTAATGATATCTCTTTCATTTGTCTTCTGTGACTGACTTTCCAGCATAACATATAAAGTTTAATAAAGCTTTTTATTTGTAAACTAAAATTAATGTTTTATTTACCACTTTGGTGCAGAGTCTTATGTTCAGGTAGTAAAGATAAGTATAATAGATTTTTAGCACATTGTGTGATAATAAAAGTCTAACCCACCTACATAACTACCTGGAAGATAGAGTTGTTTATTACAAAAGCACTTGGGTCCTTTTCTTCTATTTATTTAAAGAAAATCTTTGCAAACCGTATATTAACAACACCATAAACTACTGAGACAGCTAATACTCTTATGATCCGCTATCTCATGTTATTTAGATTTATTTTAATAGAAGAAATGTGTTTTAAAGTTTGCAAATAAATTCTTTTGAATGACAAATTTTAGTGAGTCAGCATGAAAAATTGAATTATCTTGCGTTCTGATTACAGGATGCAGTGTTCAAAAAATGCAGCCACACAACCAAGCTCTATCTTTTTAATTTCATTATAGCCATAAATGTGGAACAAGTCTATTATAACCTGTCAACAAATAGCTGCATATGCAAAAAGGAATAGCACCGCCAAGGAGTTTCAGTATGGGAGGTGGGGGACACAAAGCAGAGCCTGCAGGGATGTAATTGACGTGCACGACTTCTGCGGGTTGAAATAACTGTGCTGCTGACTGTGTGCTCTTCTTCATAAGTCAACCTCAGATGGGTCCTTTAAAAAGTGGTGTTAATGGAAGATATTAGGTCACTTAAATTTTGTTTCTTAAAGCCAATTATAAAAATGGAATATTATATGAAACAGTTTGAAATTAACTTTTTAAATATTTACTGTTTAAAATAAATTAACAGTCTAAAATTTACTGCTTCTAATAGCAATCAGTTTTGATTGATGAGCCAGTGTATGCATATTATTGAAAGTAGAAATGTTTTGAAAAATATTTTATTTTGTGATAGTCATTCGACTGAGCAGCTTATCCTTTCTATATAATGTAGGTGTTCTAGTATTGCAGTTTATTTCAGCAATAAGTTTCAGAGTATGCTTTTATTTCTTTCATTAGTTTTAGTACTAAACTGAACAAACATTAAAAAGAACTTGTTTTGTTTGTCCACTCATTACTTATGTGCTCTTCATATTCACATAAAATCCTCTATGTGATATTTCAATTTCTTTTTCTGCCCTCTGTTTCCTTCTGTAGCATCTATGTAGCCTCAGTGCTTCCTTGGTGTCTCATTATTTTCTCTTTAATAGTTCTGTTCCTAGTTTTTCAATCTGCTATTTCTGTGAAGATGTTTATTAATAGGACAGAATTTATTATGCATCACAGCCCAAGCAAATAAATAAAATGGGCTACTTAAATGTAATGGTCCATCGCTTATTAATGTAAATTTCTCATCTTATTCAATCACCTTTAAGATGGAATGAAAATGTAGTGCAACTTTTTGTCGATAAGAAATAATTGGATGGAGCCTCTAGAGGTTACTTTCAAGGAAATCAAATAACCTTACAGGTACCATTCATGAGGCATTGATATATTTTCTCCTCTGGATGAGAATCTAAACATGAGTGTGATTCCATTGAAGCAAAAGTAAAACCTACTTTCAAAATCAATGTTATTATATGAGCAAATACCTTATAACATATAATCTAAGATATAAATAAATGCTTGTTCATAGGCATTTAACATAAAACACACAGTGAAGCACCATATACAATGAAAACAGACATTGGCACTTACCTGTAAGATATATTTATAAAAGAGATAGTTAATATAAGTAAGATGACATCTTAAACCCACCTAATCCAAATTAGAGTCATGGGAGTTGGAATACTGGGCAGATCGCAGTTGCAGAGAGGAAGCCAGCCCAACATCAGGCCCATGCTCACATATTTAGGGATATGGAAGGAATACACAGGCAAACATGGGGATAGTGTGCAAAATCCACATAGACAGCAACTTGACTCAGGAGTCAAATTTAAGACACTGGATCTACGAGGCAGCAGTTCTAAAAATGAATACATGAATTAATTTCACAGTATCCTCCATATTTAGAAAACATCTGAAGTTTCAGCATTTTTGAAATGGAAAAAGCATGTTTTAGACTGTTTTGAAATGTATGCTTTAAAAGACATACTGGTGTGACGATGTGGGTTCAGGCTCCACACTCCCTTTGATATTGGAAGCACATGAACCCAACACCGTCGATAATGTTACCGAGTGAGCTAGTCAATGGAGGCAAATTAAGCATCTGAGCAAGGGGAAGGTAAAAAGTGCAAAAGTGCTTTTATTAAAAAATCAACAAAACAAAAACAGTGTTCATAAATAGTGCAGTACTCCAAGTTCTTCAATAAATAAATAAATAAATAATCCATTAAATGAACACGTGGGGGTTAAAACTCAATAGAAAAAAAGCAATCCTTAAAATCGGAGGTTAAATCTTCTTATGGAATCAATCTTAAAACACTAACACAATCCGGTGCCTATTTTCTGTATGCGTCTCACCTGCTTATCCCGTACGGGCTTAGCAGCAGGCAAGACGCTCTCTGCAGCTGCCCTCCTACATCACACGCTCGAGACTGGAGACCTCCCGATCCCTGGCTTCGGTCTGGCACTCATCCCAGTCCCCGAGACTTGATTACCCTCAACGGCCAGGTCGCCCACGTTGGGGATTCCATCACCAAGTCTCCCGACTTCCGCTGCCTTTTCCATGGCCTCTCTGCGGCCCGTCGCTTTCACCTTGTCACTCCCGCTACCAGATCGCTCAGCGGGAGCGACATCTACACAAACACCTGGGTGTCGGCCTAACACCCAGCTTCCTCGCAGCTGCCCACGGCCGATCGCGCCACCACACGCTCCGCGTGTCCGTCTCTCTCCTGCACCGCTTGCTTCCACGCTCCCTGTAACCTCCGTCCTCTCCTTTCCTTTCTCTCCAATCGATTCTCCCTCTTTCTCCCCAACCGACTTGCACTTCTTTTAAAAACGTGAGGGGCCATCACAGCTGCAGCATTAGCCACGGGAGCAATCACGAATGTGGGCAGTTCCTCACCTGTGCACACGGTGAGAAACGCCCACATCGACGACTGCCCCGCTGCTCGCTACAACAACGCCCCCTCAAGCCGCCTCGGGTGCGGTGATTATTTATTTAAAATCAGTGGCCTTTTCTCCACGAGCTGTGGACCCATAACACCACAACTGGTATCAAAGATTACATAATTTGTGCACTGACTCATTAAAACTAATGGTTAGTCCAATTGAATTTAAAAGTGACAGAATATTGCTATGGTCTGCATTCTCATGAATAAGTAACATTTCTGTTTTTTCTTTATTCAGAGACAAATAGCATCATCTGTCCACACATCTATTGTTTTAAGCATCAGAGAAATGTCATTTGATCTAAAAAGAAAGGTATAGCTGGGCATTGCCTACGTATGTGTGAACATTAAAGTTATATTTTCTAATGAACTTTCCAATGGGAGATTGTAAAGTGAAAAGACTTAAAAGTCTCGGTAGTGAGCCCAGCAGGACAACATATTTGACCTTTTGAGTATAATGACTGGGTACTATAAGCATATTTATGTATGTATGTAATGTAATCAGTTTGATAAATATGAACTTAACCAGGCAAGAACAATGTTTTAGAGCACAATGTAACTTTCCAGCCCATGAATGGATTGATCAGTGGTATCAAATGCTAGGTACACTTTACTAATTTAGTACTGTAACTTGAAAGCTTCTTAAAAGCTCTGTGTGAACAACACAGGCTGCCTCAATGATACTAATGTACAAGCAGCGTCTAAAATTCAAAAGCAATGACATTGAAATGGACCCTGAAAAGGACTCTCAGACACACACATAAATTAAGGGAAATATGCAAGTCTAAGCAATGCGCAGCTTTATTGTACTGTATGTCTGTGTGCTCAAATGATTTAATTGTATCTAGGCAATACTATTCATTCATTCATGTTCCACTGCTTATCTGAAGCCCATACATCTCTTTCCCCAGCCACACTTGCCAACTCATACTGAGGGATCCCAATCCATTCCCAGGCCATCTGGGAGATATAATCCTCCCAGTGAGCCCAGAGTCTTCCCTGGGGTCTCCTCCCAGCTACTCATGCCAGTAAAACGTCCACAGGGAAGCATCCAGGAGGCATCCATATCAGATGCTCGAACCACCTCAACTGGCTTCTCTCTATGAGTAGGTTCAGCAGCTCTACTCTGAGCCTCTCTCTTAGATGTCTGCAGTTCTCATCCCATCTCTAAGGGAGAGCCCAACATCCAGTGGAGAAAGCTTACTTCAATATCTTGTACCTGTGATCTTATTCTTTTACCATTATACATCTCTATATTGACTACATAACTATGCTTGCTGCCCCCATCTGTCCGTCGATCTCACCATCTCTTTTCCCACCTCACTCATGAACAAGACCTCGAGGTACTTAAACTCCTCCACTTTAGGCAGTAACTCACCTTCCACTTGTAGAGAACAGTCCACCTATTTTCTATTGAGGACCAAATTTGGAGGTGCTGATCCTCATCTCTGCCATTTCACTTTCAATCACAAACTCTCCCAAGGCGTGCTGGAGTTCACAGCCCAATGAAGCCAACAGGACCATGTCATATGCAAAAAAGAGTTATGCAATTCTAAGGTTACTGAACTGGATGCCCTCTCCTTCCAGGCTGCGCCTTGATATACTGTCCATGAAACTCACAAATAGGATAGGAGACAAAGCACAGCGCTGGCAGAGCCCCACACCCTCTGGAGACGTTGCTGATGTTTTTCCGAGTATGCGGACTAAGCTCTCACTGTGATTATACAGGGACTGAATAGCCCTTATTAGGCTGGTATATTCTTGAATAAAAGCACACTTATTTTGTTATACTTGTACCTTTTGTGAAAGTGTTTATATGATATTTGGACTTCAGTCTTCACACATTATACACTTCATGTCTACATTTTGTCAATTATTACTAAAATATGAAAAACGTTTCATTTTTAGTTATGTGTTTAATATTTTTTGCATTTCTCACATTTGCTGTCATCCTAAATTTACATAGATCGTTGTAGACACAGAACACACATAAAATGTATGTGTTCCAAATAACGCTATACAGTAATCCCTCGCTATATCGCGCTTTGACTTTCGCAGCTTCACTCTATTGCAGATTTTATATGTAAGCATAACTAAATATATAACACGGATTTTTCGCTGCTTCATGGGTTCTGCGGACAATGGGTCTTTTTACTTCCTGTACATGCTTCCTCAGTTGGTTTGCCCAGTTGATTTCATACAAGGGTTGCTAGTGGTGGATGGCTGAGAAGCTAACCAATCAGAGCACGCAGTTAAGTTCCTGTGTGCTGAATGCGGTGTTAACCAGGAAGTCTCGTCTCGCTCATTCAGCATCAATGTGTTTTGCCATGTAAAGAGTTAACTTTTGTGCTCTTTTGTGTTTATCTTTGTGCATATTCAAGCCCTTCATTTTATGGCTCAAAACGATTTGCTCCTGCTACTGCTTCAGGGGCTGTGCCCAAGCGGCAACGGAAGATGTTAACGATTGCTGAAAAGGTAAACGTTTTGGATTTGTTGAAGGAAGGGAAAAGCTACACCGCTGTAGGACGCCATTACAGCATCAATGAGGCTATGATTCTTTTGATTTAAAAAGTAGGAAAGGAATATAAGATCTACGGCCGCAGTGTCCTTTTAACCAGGGTACAAAACGAGTTATAAGTGGATGTAATAAGACAATAGTCTGGATGGAATCTGCTTTAGGGATTTGGATTGAAGAAGAAAAACAACGGCGGTGCTACACAGTCACCTGAAGTGGCTCCTTTAGAAGGGCTGTAACGCTCTCCTTTGTTGTGCAGTAAAATTAAACTCATCATTATCGGACAAGTCATCGTGTCATTGTTGGTGAGTAACCATAATTAATTTTCTACGTACAGTACTTAGTACATGTATGTACGTTTAGTGTCACTGTACACACATTTACTGTATACAATTTTTCTTGCATTGTACGTATTTATTGCTGGTGGCCTGTCTATCCTAATGGTTGTAATGTGATATCGGAGACACTCGATATCTATAAAATAATATTTAGGTTTTACTGTATATAAACAGTGTGTTTACATACATAATTTCAATGAATCTTACCTAATATCTAAGAGAATACAAAGGGATTATGCTGTATAACTGTGCAGGGAATATTTATAAAGTGTGGGAGAGTTTATAAGGGCTTAAAATATATAAAAATAGCCATACAAACATATGGTTTCTACTTCTCAGATTTTCACCTATCGCGTTTTGTTTCTGGAATGCAACCCCGCGATCGAGGAGGGATTACTGTATTATTTACCCTCTACAACTCCACCTACCTCACAACCAGATAAACAAGACTTGAGCTGAGAGAACTTTTTATCCTTTCTGTGGTGGTGGGGAGATGGGATAGCAGGCTGCTTCGACACATTTACAAAACAAAAGACGCTGATGGAATTTAAGGTGGGCTGGGATTACAAGTTTTTTCATAGGCTTCAGGGATTCTAGTGTTAAACAAGGCTCATTCAGACTCTCTGTCTCCAGCCTCCCCCGGAAAATGGGAAAAGCTCTTTCAGAGATTGGAGTTGAAAGTCTGCTGGACAGGGGTCTCCCCCAGATTAGCCCAGTCTACCCTCACTACTCACTTGGGCTTTCCAGGTCTGTCCAAACACCTCCCCCGCCCTCTGACCCAACTCACCACCAGGTGGTGATCAGTTGACAGCTCTGTCCCTCTCTTCACCTAAATGTTCAAAACATACGGCCAGAAATCTGATGATATGATTATGGAATAGATCACAGATCTTTTGCCTAATGTGCTCTGGTACACTTATGAGCCACCTTAATATTTGAACATGGTGTTTGTTATGGACAAACCATGCCTAGCACAAAAGTCCAATAACAAACCACTGCTCGGGGTTAGATCAGCGAGGCTGTTCCTTCCAATCATGCCTCTCCATGTATTTCAAATCATTACCCATGTGGACATTGAAGACCCTTAGCAGAACTATGGAATCCTCAGCTGAAATGCTTTCCAGGATTCCCTCCAGGCACTCCAACAAGGCCAAACTAACTTTTGGTGCATAAGCACATATGGCAGTAGGAGTCCTTCAAGGACCTCTGCAACCTTCAGCCTCACAGAGGCAGCCCTGTTGTGCTCCAGGACAAACTTCAGCATGGCATCAACCAGGCAGCGGCTCAATAAGAAGCAACTCCAGAGTAAAGGAGAGTCCAGCCTCTTTCGAGGTGTTTGGTTCCAAGATGAAGTGAATGGGTAGATGTAAGTCCAATTATATCTCTTTGGTATATCTCTTCCTCACCCACCAACTCTGGCTCATTCCCCCAAAAGAAGTGACATTCCACACCAAAAGAGTCAGTTTATGTGGCCTTCAATCACCACCCAGGTCAGGGCACATTACATCTGGCCACTATTTCTACTGCAGGTGGTGAGCCCACAGGAGGGCAGTCCCATATTGCATTTTCTCCAGGCCCCAGTAACCACATACCAGGTAGGGTACTCTGTTTAAATTTGTGGTTTTGCTTCATTAGGGGGTTTGAATTGCTTTGGGAGACCCAACTAGGATCTTCTGCTCCAGACAACATAGCTGCCAGGGTCACAGGGGCACACAATCCTCTCCACCATTTTAAGATGATGATTCCTGGAGAGGTAGACAATGCTAACATTTATTTAAAATCTAAATTAACAGTTGAAAAAAGACACCATATGTTTTTGTCTACTTACAGATAACTTCTTCAAGATTATGCCATCGGTGTCTGCGGCATTGGCAAATCAGAAACCAGTTGTGGCTTTAGAAAGTACGATTATCACACATGGAATGCCATTTCCACAAAATGTAATGTAAGCAAAGGTTTTTACATTTCTTTTCAATATGTGTTCTAGAAACTTGTGAAGGGCAGTTCCACATATGTATAATTAATTAGAAATATGACATTTGTAGTAAAAGAAGATAACTAGAGTGTTCAGATTATAATTTTATCTTATCAGAGAGTATGTCATTTTTAGAATGTAGCTATTAAATGGCTCCTTTGCCAATTTAGACTGGAGAGCTTTAACCAGGAATTGTGCATTCAGTTGTGTTTGTGGGAACTTAGCCTTGAATCTTTGGTTTACCTGTTATGGTGATATTTATATAATTTTTATTTATCAACGTAAATGTTTTAGATGGGCAAAAATCAAAGCAGAATGACTTTTATTTGGTATGGTATGGAAAAAGAACTTTTCATTGTTCAGATTTTTGTAAACTTGGACATCACCTTGTCCTTCTTGTTGATGCAATCCTAAGATCTTTGAGCAACACTCTGGGTTCAATAAAATCATGTCAAGGTGAAATTTGAATGTATCAATGTGTGGATGCACCATGGGAATGTAATATTGGGAATTGCAGCCGTACTACAAACAATATTTTCCTCCCTAGTAATCATGGTAGACAAATAGTGTAAAACAAGGAAATGTGTTACTAAAGTAAGGACATATATTAACTTACTTTAAAATGTGGCTTTCACTCTCATATATTCAAGCAGCTTAAAGATTACCAAAGATCAGATGCCTTGCATTTCTTCAGTGACCTCTTCAACAATTGTGTAGCCCTCTTTAAGGGAGACAGAGGCATTTTCCTCAGCACAGGAAGAAGCCTCTACATTTATGAAGGATTGCTTGTATAAGATTGCTACAGTCTTTTATACAGTACCATTAAAACTAGGCAATAAAATGATAACAGACTTTCTGCTTACCATTTAGTGTGCATAGAATAAATTCTTTTCTTACCAACACTACACTTGCTAATAAAATTTTAATCATGCCTCTTAGGCTTCTTCATTTACAATACTCATGTTGTTACAATTGTCTAGAAAGATTATTTTCTCTGTGGCCTCAGTTAACAAAGGTAGTATGAGAAAAATAGAAAAGAAAAATAAGATAAAGAAAAAATAAACAATCCACACTCACTCACTCACTCACATCATGTGAAAACCCAAAAAAACATCTTTGGCTTAGTATACAATGGGGAACTGGAATAGAAACTCCTTTCAATGGTTGATCTTTAGATCAAGGAGGAAGAGCAATGCTGATTTTATCCTAATTCTGAAGTTGTGGACTAGGTATTTTTCCTGCACAGGTACAATATGCGAGAGGTATTGGGAGTTTGCCTATCATGTCTACATGTTCTTTATGGACTTAGAAATAATAGTAACTATGCATCCTGTGGTCTCTTATGGAAGTTACTTCACAAGTGTGTGTTTTTTTGCCATTGCTATAACTGTTTGTATATCTGGCCTTTAGTTGAGTCCATTAAAAGTGGGTGTGTGACTACGCTAGTGGTAATCTGATCTCCTCCACTGTTTGCAACTCTAAAACTTAATTAAGGAGGGCTCAGGTAATAGACTGATAGGCAGATGGTATTCCAATTTTTATTGTCTTATGTTTTCATTTGCAACTTCAGTTTCAGCATACTTCCTTGAAGTGAACATTTTCTAAAATGTTTACTTCGGTGGCGTCACGGTGGTGCAGTGGTAGCGCTGCTGCCTTGCAGTAAGGAGACCAGGGTTCACTTCACGGGTCCTCCCTGCGTGGAGTTTGCATGTTCTCCCCCTGTCTGTGTGGGTTTCCTCCCACAGTCCAAAGACATGCAGGTTAGGTGAATTGGCGATCCTGTATTGTCCCTAGTGTGTGTGTCTGCGTGTGCCCTATGGTGAGCTGACACCATGCCCAGGATTTGATCCTGCCTGGTGCCCTGTGTTGGCTGGGATTGGCTCCAGCAGACCCCTGTGTTAAGATATAGTGGGTTGGAAAATGACTGACTGACTGTGTACTTATAGGTAATGAACTAAAAAAATTATATCTTGTTTACAAGCTGATAGAGCCCAAACACTTATTATTAATATAGACATACTGTATATTATGCAAACAGGCAAAAGGTGCGACACAAAAGTAGACTTTATTAATACCAGCGTTTTTTAATAGAAAAATTTTATCATAAAAATGTAATTATTTATAATTTTATTTGAAGAAAAAAACATTCCATAAGTTCAAGTCTAACTTATACAATGAAGAAAATAACACTACATACAATCCAGTTGAACTTAACAAAACAGAATTCAACCCCCAAATGAGAGACAGAGAGGAGAGCCATTCCTCTGATATAAATGCTTATTCTAGAATTTTATTAATTAGATCCAGCCATATTTTTAAAAAGTTAGAAAGGACATATATTAACATACTTTAAAATGTGGCATTCACCCTCATATATTCAAACAGTAGATTAAAGTAGAGTTACAACAGATAAAAGCTTCTCAGCCTTAAAGTGCTTCTAAGTAAGAATTAGATTTTTTCCAATTTCAAATAGAATAGAACATTGGTTATCCACTGACTTATAAATGGTGGGTTTGGGGTCTTCAGGTTGAGCAAGATAAGTCTACATACAAGTAGTGCTAGTAGGTATAGGCGATGACAATCAATTTTTCCTTTTCCATTTTAAGCCCATCAGGGAGTACACCAAACACAACTGTTAATAGGTTTGGGCTGATAATGACACCAAGGCAGTCTGATGGCCATTCAAAGATATTTGTCCAAAATTTTGTTCATTTGGAGTATTTTCAAAACATGTGGCCCAGTGAGGCTAGAGCTAGATTGCAATGTTCACAGGTTGAATCTCAAATTTTTGGACAATTTTACACACAATTTTAAGATGAATGATTTAATGTTTTGCACATATGGAGCTACAGTGCTTTCTCTTCATGGCTGCTTTACACTCCTTTTCTGAGATATTAAGTGAAAGATCCACTTTTCCTCTCTGTTCCTAGGACCTTTGAAAGGAAGACACTTTAATGTTTTTACATATTATTGAGATGTTGTCTGAGTCTTCAAGACTGATGAGTATTTCAGCTGGAATAGAAATGGGTGGGAGGTGTGGAAAATTATGCAGGACCATTTTAGTGAAGTTTCTGATTTGAAAGTAGTGAAAACAATTGAGCTGATGGGAAGTTAAATTCGAAGCATAATTGTTCATAAGATGCAAAGACATTATCGATATGCAGTTCTATAAGTGTTTTAATCCCGGATGTTTTCCAAAGATTAAATACTGTGTAGGTTTCAGAGGGTAGAAAAAGGTGATTATCGTGCAGAGTTACAACAGATAAAAGTTTCTCTGCCTTAAAGTGCTTCCTGCATTGGTTCCATATTCTGACTGATTGATGGACAATCGGATTATTGGTACAGTGACAATAATTTGTATGTACTGGAGTACAAAGCGGGGCATATAAATAAGTACAGCAAAATTTTATTTCTTTTGCAGACTAGGCTTGTGTATATTTATCAATTTGTGTCAATGTCCAGGTCTTTATAGCTTATATTTTTGCCGCCCAGTAATAAAATTGAAAGTTAGGTAGTGTTGAGTTAGGTAGAGTTGCCTTTTGAATGAGTCTCGAATTCCAGATAAATGTGGTTGTAATTGAGTTTAATTTCTTAAGGAATGATTTATTAATTTATATAGGGATGCTTTGAAACAAAAAAAGAAAAGTTTGAATTTATGATCACATTGACATAAATATATTTGAGCTTGAATATTACTTTTTCGTTACCTTTTAGAACAGCTAAAAGAGTAGAAGACATTGTGAAAGCAAATGGAGCCATTCCAGCCACCATTGGAGTACTGAATGGTAAAATACATGTGGGTTGGTCAGAAGAAGAATTGGAGTTTTTAGCAAGCTTGAAAACTGCAGTCAAAATTTCTCGATGGGACCTCCCATGTGTGTTATCTAAGGTAATGTAATAAAGTTCAGTATTCCCTAGTAATTGATGGAGTACATATGGTCATATGTCTGCTTGCTCATATTTATTGACTGAAGTTTTATAGTGAATGTTCAGTTGGACGCATACTGCTTATGCAGTGCATTTGAATGGTATATCTTATTTCTGCTTTTACAAAATTGTATAATGTGTTGTCACTTAACCAGTTAGCCCTTGCACCCAAACTCCCAGTGGAATTCTCTGTCAGACAGGTTGTAACACATCCTAATATAAACATTCTTAGAGCTGCTTAGTCCAATTCAGAGTCAGTGGTGGCAGAGCCTATCCTGGCACCAATGGGCACATGGCTAGAAACAGGCCTGTACTGGGTGTCAGTACAGAGCAGGGCCCACTGGAACACAAAACCATCGTTAACAAAGGGCCCATTCAGGATTTGTCAGTTCTCCTGTTCAGAAACTTAACTAACCAGAAGTGACTGGGTAAGGTGGACGTAGCTACTGAGGTAGAAAATTAAAAACTATTAAAATATTGACTAAAAAAATATTCAGACAAGCCCCAGTAATTCTATCATTTTCCCCTATATCAGTGGTCCATAACCTTTTCGATGCCCTGCACACCTAGAAAATGTTTGCTTTATGTTTGTACCCTTTACAAAAGTAATACAGTAATCCCTCCTCGATCGTGGGGGTTGCGTTCCAGAACCCCCCGCGATAGGTGAAAATCCGCGATGTAACGACCATATGTTTGTATGATTATTTTTATATATTTTAAGCCCTTAGAAACTCTCCCACACTGTTTATAAATATTCTCCGCACAGTTATACAGTAAACCCTCATTTATAGCGGTTGATCCGCTCCAGACAGATAAATGGATTCTTTATTTATAAATCTAATATTTTCGCAGTTAGAGCATTGAAAACCTGTTTACGACCTTCTAAATACGTTTTTTAACATTATTAGAGCCCTCTAGACATGAAATAACACCCTTTAGTCAAAAGTTTAAACTGTGCTCTGACAAGACAGAGATGACAGTTCTTTCTCACAATTAACAGAATGCAAACATATCTTCCTCTTCAAGGTGCGCCGTCAGGAGCAAAGAATATCAGAGAGATAGTAAAGTAAACAATAAAAAATCAATAGGGCTGTTGCGCTTTTAAGTATGCGGTGCAGTGAAGGGATCAACGTGAAGGTAGCCTTTCAGCATTTTTTTACAGGCGGTCCGTATCTTCTAAACAAATAGCCACTGTGCAAACAGCCCCTCTGCTCACACCCCCTCCGTCAGGAGCAGATAATGGGGCCAATCATACGCCGCCCTGATGGTATTGCATGATGGATAAGTATCTGCCTGTATTTCTCAGAGAGAGTGACAGACAGAGAAAAGCAAACAATGAAAAATCAATACGGGCTGTTAGAGCTTTTAAGCAGCGCATAGGAAGCATATCGTATATTATTGAGGAGTTTTAGTTAATATGTAATACATGCTCTGATTGGGTAGCTTCTCAGCCATCCGCCAATAGCGTCCCTTGTATGAAATCAACTGGGCAAGCAAACTGAGGAAGCATGTACCATAAATTAAAAGACCCATTGTCCCCAGAAATCCGCGAAAAATCCGTGATATATATTTAGATATGCTTACATTTAAAACCCGCGATGGAGTGAAGCCGCGAAAGTTGAAGCGCGATATAGCGAGGGATTACTGTATTACATTTGTAGATAAAGAAGTGAACCACATATGATATTGCAGGACAACAAATTGAACTCCAAAAATAAGCTTTAAATTCTAGATTTTAAATTGAACAGTTTACCTTTATAAATCTTATTAATCTTGTAAATGTGTCCTCTGTGTAGTTTAGACACTTGATTGACAATCCTGATGTTGGTGTATCCCACGAAGTGTCAAGTGCTGTGAGAAAATGACACACATTCAACAGTTGAGGGGTTTAGGGGATTGGAGACCCCTGTGAAACAACAGGTGCCAGCATGCACTAAAACACAGTAGATGAGCTTTGTTCCCTAATAACGCTTGCACTGCAGTTGAAAAACAGATGTGCCACACAGTTAAAATGCTGCCAGGGCTGCCAGCAGGAGAGATGATCTGAATGTAAGCAGTATGTGTTTCATCAAATTCCATCTCCCCCTTGTTTCCCATATGCAAATATGTCGATCAAACCTCAAAATCTGTGACATTTCATGATCAGGGCTTTCACAGAAATCAATACTAGACCTCACCCTTCTCCACAAGTCATTGCCAGGTCCAAACTCCATTCTCTTACAAAAAAGTTATTCATCTTAGTGAATGCTTCATCCAAAGCAAGGAGCCTGTGGGAACTTGCATTTTTGTGGCAACAATTGTGCTCAGAGTGCTTGATTCTTTTTATATCATAGAACAGGAGCACTAACTAATAAATGACCTACAAATTATGTCATATTGCAAGACAATGATTGCACCATGGGTAATGCACCTCACTTAATTTTGGTGAAGCATGACACAGCTTTCCTTTTTGTTGCACCTCCTGAAATGTCATATTGTACTCTCTGGGGGTGCAGGCACCCTAGTTGGGGTCCCCTGCAATAGATGGATTTTCATTGGAGATTCTTAAGCTACAGGGTCTTCTCTCAACCTATGTATAAATATATATATAATAATATATACTGTACAGTGCATCCGGAAAGTATTCATAGCGCATCACTTTTTCCACATTTTGTTATGTCACAGCCTTATTCCAAAATGGATTAAATAATTTTTTTTTCCTTAGAATTCTATACACAACACCCCATAATGACAATGTGAAAAAAGTTTACTTGAGATTTTTGCAAATTTATTAAAAATCAAAAAAATCAGAAAGCACATGTACATAAGTATTCACAGCCTTTGCCATGAATCTCAAAATTGAGCTCAGGTGCATCCTGTTTCCCCTGATCATCCTTGAGATGTTTCTGCAGCTTAATTGGAGTCCACTTGTGGTAAATTCAGTTGATTGGACATGATTTGGAAAGACACACACCTGTCTATATAAGGTCCCACAGTTGACAGTTCATGTCAGAGCACAAACTAAGCATGAAGTCAAAGGAATTGTCTGTAGACCTCCAAGACAGGATTGTCTCGAGGCACAAATCTGGGGAAGGTTGCAGAAAAATGTCTGCTGCTTTGAAGGTCCCAATGAGCACAGTGGCCTCCATCATCCATAAGTGGAAGAAGTTTGAAACCGCCAGGACTCTTCCTAGAGCCGGTCGGCCATCTAAAGTGAGCGATCAGGGGAGAAGGGCTTTAGTCAGGGAGGTGACCAAGAACCCGATGGTCACTCTGTCAGAGCTCCAGAGGTCCTCTGTGAAGAGAGGAGAACCTTCCAGAAAGACAACCATCTCTGCAGCAATCCACCAATCTGGCCTGCATGGTAGAGTGGCCAGACGGAAGCCACTCCTTAGTAAAAGGCACATGGCAGCCTGCCTGGAGTTTGCCAAAAGGCACCTGAAGGACTCTCAGACCATGAGAAACAAAATTCTCTGGTCTGATGAGACAAAGATTGAACTCTTTGGTGTGAATGCCAGGCATCACGTTTGGAGGAAACCAGGCACCGCTCATCACCAGGCCAATACCATCCCCATCATGCTGTGGGGATGTTTTTCAGCGGCAGGAACTGGGAGACTAGTCAGGGTAAAGGGAAAGATGACTGCAGCAATGTACAGAGACATCCTGGATGAAAACCTGCTCCAGAGCGCTCTTGACCTCAGACTGGTGCGACGGTTCATCTTTCAGCAGGACAACGACCCTAAGCACACAGCCTAGATATCAAAGAAGTGGCTTCAGTACAACTCTGTAAATGTCCTTGAATGGCCCAGCCAGAGCCCTGCCTTGAATCCGATTGAACATCTCTGGAGAGATCTTAAAATGGCTGTGCACCGATGCTTCCCATCCAACCTGATGGAGCTTGAGAGGTGCTGCAAAGAGGAATGGACGAAACTGGCCAAGGACAGGTGTGCCAAGCTTGTGGCATCATATTCAAAAAGACTTGAAGCTGTAATTGCTGCCAAAGGTGCATCGACAAAGCATTGAGCAAAGGCTGTGAATACTTATGTACATGTGATTTCTCAGTTTTTTTATTTCTAATAAATTTGCAAAAACCTCAAGTAAACTGTTTTCATGTTGTTATTATTGGGTGTTGTGTGTAGAATTTTGAGGAAAAAAATGAATTTAATCCATTTTGGAATAAGGCTGTAACATAAAATGTGAAAAAAGTGATGCGCTGTGAATACTTTTCAGATGCACTGTATACAGTACATAAGAGTATAATATATAATATATAAATAAATATATATGAATCAATCAAAAAATTAACTAATCTCATAAATGTATGTAATTAATGGTGATTAATCAAATCTAACATTACAAAATGTAATTAATGAGGTAAATACACACTGAAAAACAAAATTAATGTGGAATCAACACAAAGAAATAAAAACAATTAATGGCAGAATTTAAATTTAAACAATGACCTTAAAACCAAACTTTTAACAAAATACTACTTGAGCAAGCACAGTACAACCACAATTGCAATGCCTTCCTAAAAGGCAAGTTTTAAAGAAGGCAATAAGAAAATGAGGCCAATGTATTAATTCTCAAATTGGCATAGCATATGAGATACAGATGTGTCAAAGTAAAAAACAATTGAAATGAATCTTGACTTTGAATGCACTGCTAAAGACTGATTTAATTGAAAGAATATGCATCTCTTAAATGGACATACATAAACTGTGCAAACACTATCCTCAATTGTTCATCACCATCAACGACTTTATTATTAAACTCTACACAAGTGGTTTTCAACTGGTGTGCTACACAAATAACAGTATAGCACCCCTGGTTCCAGACTTGAGAGAGACACGCTGGTTAAGGAACATGGTTGAGAACTGTCCGAGGAGGACAAGACTACCTGGAGAAGCCGACATAAAAGCAGTTCCGTGATCACCATTTTGCAGACTCAGCACTTAGAGAGTACTTTAGCATCCTGGAGAAATGTCAGGTGTAAATTTGCGCTTGGATGCGTGTTCGTTAGTGACTCTAGCAGAGCTTAGGGACAAGAGGGCATATGAGTTGCCTCTGAATCAGGGTCAGTGGAGTAAGGCAGTGAGAGGACTGCCTGTATGAGTGGGCAAAAGGACGAAGCAGCTGGGAATTGCATCCAAAGTGTTCAGTAAATGCTGTGTCTGTGAATGGCAATCTCTAAGCTACTTTGTTTACCGATCCCTGTCAGACAGTTTAGCATGTGTATAGATTTAATGTTTTTGTGGTTGGTAGAATTGTGGTGTGCTTTGGGATTTTTTGGGTTACAAAAAGTGTATATATATATATTATGAACCACCAGGTGGCACCAAAGAGCCCCACACCCAGACACAAACACACAGACACAAGGACCAGTTAATACAGACAGTTTATTTTCCCACTATCTTCCAGAAGGATCCAGAAGTGCAATAAACACAAATCCTTTCTACACTCTCTTTTTTCCTCCTCTCCACTCCCAGGTGAGCTTTGTTTTCTTCCACTTGACTCTGACTCACCTGGATGTGGCAGGGTGGTTCCTTTTATCTTGGACCTGTGGTACTTATGGTGCTAGGGATAACCGACGCATTTCCGAGTCATTCAGAAGTCCAACAAAGTAGGGATTATTAATCCTCTCAGCTCCCCCTGGCAGCTCACAAGGGATGCAGCAGGGGATACATCTTGGGACTACAGGTTCCAACATGCCCTGCGAGTATCTACGTGGGAATTGTAATCCAAGGACACTGCCACCCAGCATAAGGAGGAAGAGGCTATTCTTTAATGTTCATCTTCCCCAGTCCTTCCATTATGCTGGGCTCACAGCCGAGTATTATTCTTGGGTCCAACCCACCTGGGATGCCAGTGTACCCATTGTGTCTTAGGCATTTACTACCTGCCCTGTTTCTTGTGGTGGGATATGGCTGGCCTTCTGTCTACTTAAAGAACCATACCCCTTTCCGGCTGGTTCGCTCACCCATATGTGTTGTCCATCACTATATATATTGTGGCCGGAAGGGGGTGCTTTGGCTCCCCAAACACCCAACACAAGCAGGCTCGGACACAAGTATAAAAGCACAAAAGTTTCATTTGCAGGAAACTCTTCTTTTAGCATTTCTCACACCACAACCACAGTCACAAAGCAAAGCAATAAAGCACAATACAGCACTCTGCACCTCTTATTCTCTTTTCTTCCTCTCTCTGCCACTGGTCACTGTCTCCTCTGCTCCTCTCTGCAAGCTTTGTCCTCCTTCTTGCCGAGTCTGGTTCCTGGAGCTTCTTTTATGCATCACAACTGGAATACTTCCAGTGTCCCAAAGAACTGGATTCCACACTTCCCACAGCACCTCAGCAACCCAGGGGAGTTCTTACCTAGTGGTTCGAGGGAGGTAGTGCCCTTCCCCCATCCTTTCACTTCATTTCATAGGCATCCCTGCTGGGTAAGGATGTTGACCATCCCACACAATATATATACATACTAGACCCCTTGATGAGCACAACATAAAGTCTGGCAGTGTGACCTCCTGCATTCAAAATAAACATTGCTTGTAAATAATCCTAGCTCCTTAATTCTAATTTTGTGGTTTAAAGTTTCTTCTTTAACAGAGAAAAATGCGATTGGAAACACCATATATGATTGATTGGACAGTTGTTACTATCACCCTGTCTCAAAAATGTACAGTATTTTCAGTGAAGCAGTGGTTTATTATTAATTTTATCAACTATATTTCTGGTATCCTAGTTCTTATTTCAGAAAGGGTAACATGTGCATTCTAATCTTTTTTGTCCAAGTAGAAAATATCTGAGTTATCAGATGATTCTTGTTATGAAAATATACTGACATATTTTCCTGCTTCATTGTGAAATTGTCTACCTCACAACCTGGAGGCAAGGCAGATTGAACCTAATGCCCATTTTAATTTAAAGTAGGCACCACAAAGGTAATATGATGCTGTTTCATTAATAATCACGGTACAACAGCACAGCAACATGAATGAGCAAACAAATTTTAACCCAAACAGTGCATGCTTACTATATGTTTAAATTTATAACAGGGCCTGTCAGGTGGAATGACTGTCTCAGCAACAATGATAGCAGCGCATAAAGCAGGAATCCCTGTGTTCGTGACTGGAGGAATAGGTGGTGTACATCTAGGAGGAGAAACGAGTAAGATCATTTGAAATAATTCTTTTTTTTTTTATTGAATTGAGATTTTTGGGAGAACACAAAATAACACATTGAAAATGAGGTTCTGTTCACATGTTGGGCAGAAGCAACATTGTGAGAAATGGTTTGTTTGAGTGAGGCTCTTATTTCTTTTTTCTTGGAATGTACACTTAAACATTGTGACAGTTTAATGTTCCAGTGAATATAGAGTTTGAAAAGAAAACCAACATAAAGCATTACACACATTTATGTAAAGTGTAGTTTCAAAGGGATAAACTTACAGCCAGGCCACCATTGTTTAAAGACTATTTCAGACATACACTTTTTAAACAAAAACTTTTTAATGAATGTTTTAAGAACAAGAGTAAAACTTAGTTTGTTATTCTGTAGAATTAATTTTACAGTAACAGTAAATGTATTACAAATATGAATGGCCAAATTTAAAAAGCGTGTTATTTATCAGTTTTTTAAATATTTGAATATGCTATATTTGACTATACTACTGACATATATCTATTGGTAATATATTCCAGATTTTTGGCACATAAAGCCAAAATGATGCCTCATCATTTCTTTTATGCTTCACTGTAGGAACATTGAATAAGCCAGAGCTTGTAGATCTGAGATAACATTTAGGAATGTATAGGGACATGGACTCTTTCAAGTAGGGAGATGTAAAATTGTTCATAGCTTTATAGATTATTAACTTATGTTTAAAATCTATGCTGAAAGACACATGTAGTCAGTGTAATGATGCTAATTTTTATGTAATTTCTTCAGATTTTCTTTTTTTGGTTAAAGTTCTTGCTGATAATTCAGTTGGTTATAAAAAGAGATTGGGTGTGCATGTACTGGTACAATGTGTTACTGTACCCACCTCATGATCCCAGTTGGCAACCCCCCTAGGCAGACACGCAGTCCAGTCACAACTCTGGAAATGACCATCTATCTGCTGTAGCCAAGTGTTACGTGGATGTCCCCTTGGCCTGATCCAACTGCTTGGGTCCTCAGAAATGAGGATCCTGTGAGCCGGATCACCTTCAGGGAATCGCACCTCATGGCGGTAGTGCTGTGACTGACGCTCCCTCACAATGCAGGTAATGTGCCTCATTCAGGACTCCATGAGCAACCACTTATTTGTCACAAAGTCAAACCAGCAGTACCCAAGGGTTCTCCAAAGAGACACAGTACCAAAGGAGTATAGTCTTCATCTCAGGTCCATGTCTCACAACCATATTGCAAAACAGGGAGCACCAGGATCCTTTTGCAGAGATATCAGGAGGCCCACACACCCCCTTCCAGCATCATCATGACCCCCATGCTCTTCCAATTCATCAACAGACCTCATAAGAGAAGTCACCAGAGATATGTGTGTCACTTCTGAGGTAAGTAAAGCTCCTGATGAGGTCAACATTCCCTCTGCAGAGAGGTCATTAAAGGCCTGGATCTTGTTTTTTTATCCAGGACAATCAGAAGCCCAGACACTCAGACTCAATCTCTCAAGAGCCCTGATCAGAGCCTCCACTGACTCTGTGAAGATCACAGCATTGTCAGCAAAGTCAAGATTAGTGAATCTCTCTTCAAAACAGATGTCCATAATCCAGGCAAGCACTGAACAGAGTAGGAGCAAGAACAGGGAGAACCCAGAATCAACTGGGAAAAACACAGAAGTTCTGCCTCCACTCTGAACAGCACTCACAGTTCCAGTGTACAGTCCAGCCATGATATCCAGCAGCTTTGTGGTTATCCTAAAGTCTCAGGACATCCCATAGGGCAGCTTGATCAACTGAGTCAAACATTTTTTGAAAAACGACAAAGACTGCAAAGAAACTCTGCCAATATTCATGTTTGTGCTTGATGAGAACCCTCAGTGTTAGGAAGCAGTTGATGATAGACTTAGTTGGGGAAAAAGCAGACTGATCCAGTTTCTGGTATGTGAGCAAGTGGTCACAGTTCCTATTGAGGATGACCCTAGCAAGGACCTTACCCGGTACCAAGAGCAGAGTTATCCCCTTGTAGTTGCTGCAGTCCGGGTGATCACACATTCCTTTCTAGATAGGGATGACAAGACCTGTTGTACAGACAGATGGAATGATACCTTTCTCCCAAATGGAAGCAAAGATTGCTTGCAATGCATGGAGGACAGCCTTACCACCAACCTAGAGAACCTCACCCTGAATACCACTGGTCCCTGCAGACTTCCCTGCCCTGAGCTGATTCACCACGTGTGCAATCTCAGTGAGACTGGATGGTTTCACAGCTAATTGGAGGATCAGATGTTTAACATCCTAGCCAGTGGATCAGCTTTAAACAGACACTCAAAGTAGCCAGCCCTGCAAGTCACAACTGCAACATCATCCATAATGACCATTCCATCACCCGCCCTGACTGTGACTCTCCGAAGTACAGATTCAGATGTGTGTAATGCTTCAATTCTTCTGTAACCAGGACATGGGTCAATAGACCATGATGGTGTGTCAGTTTCTCACAGATTCCCCTAACAAACACCTTCTTATCTGCTCTCACAGTCCTTGCAGTTCCTTTCAGTTTCTGGTACAGACTGGAGTTACCATCACACCATGTGGTGTGATTCCTCTTGATGATATCCAGAGTGACCATGGCATACACAAAAGCATGAATTAATTTTTCAGCATCTTGAATAGATATAAAAGTATCAACTGATACTATGTTTCTTAAATGAAAAAAATAATCTTTCAAACATGACTAGTATGTGACGTAAAATTTGATTCTGAGTCTGAGTTCTGTTCTATCTATGAAAACTAGATTCTTCACTTGATCAAGTTTTACCACTAATATCATTACATTTTTTGCTGCTACCAATAATCAGAGTTTATATTTTTTCTTTGCTTAATTTTAGAAAATTACTTCTCATCCGCTTTGTAATGCTAGCAAGACATTGAATCAGA
The DNA here is from genome assembly GCF_016835505.1 of Polypterus senegalus. Lineage (NCBI taxonomy): Eukaryota > Metazoa > Chordata > Cladistia > Polypteriformes > Polypteridae > Polypterus > Polypterus senegalus. The sequence goes on along the minus strand of NC_053164.1, from coordinate 166,015,393 downwards.
GGATTGAAAGCTTTGGTGTCATATAACACAATAGATGAGTGCTGTTTGTATAGCTATAGTAAATAACCTTATATTTATTAATGATCTGGCCTAAAGGGAGCATATAGAACGAGCATAATAAATGACTAGAACAGATCCCTGAGGTACAACAAAACTGTTATTTTATGCCCTGTGATATTTGGTGCTGATATCAACAGTATACTGTATCCCCTGAGTGCTCCTTCTGTGCTAAATACAGTGTGACATTCTTGTTAGCTTTCATAAACACAGAAGAATATCCTCCTGCTCTTCTTACATCTTCTGACATTTCATCAGTCAGAAAATTTCAAGTACGAAGTTATGGGTAGAGTTTAGGTCATTGGATAACTGAGGAAAGCGTTTTTTGTTTTGGTGATGTCTGGTGCAAGACTGTCATTTTCAAAACAATTTGCCACTTTTTTCATGTATTTACAGTACATTCTTGTCATTGTTGTTGTCACATCCATGGGCCATCAGCATCTAATTATTATTATTATTATTATTATTATTATTATTATTATTATTATTATTATTTAAGATGGCCATGCATTGCCACTATGTTTCTGAATAAATTCAAAACATTTGCTGAAGTGTTTAAATAGTTCAAAATCTACCCATATTATAGATATTATTTTGACAAAGGCTTGGTTACTTGGTTTGTTTTGAACTTTGCTTTCTTTTTAACATTAACACATTTAGACTTTATTTATTCTCTCATCTTCCTGTTCTTTTGGAAATTTGTCTTTTGGCCTGCCATTTTTTTCCATTCTGGCACAACATCTGGCATTGTCCTGCTGTACACTGAGGCATATACTGTAAGGTGTGCAAGCAGAGGGCTTCTAAAAGGTCAACTTGCTCTAATACTAGCATGGAGTCTGTCTCTCGCTATTCTGTCATCAGTATGGGAATTGTGGCAGTACAGATGGACCAATATGTGTCAATCCTGCTCTGTAGTGGTCACTCGTGGGTGACTAGAACTTGAATGGTCATCTGCTGAAATTTTGCTTACAGTCTAGACACAGGGAGTTCCTTATTCAATAATCTCTGGAAAAATATAAGGATGGTGCATTGATTTGTGTCACTTATTGAATCACTTATTTTGTGAATGATATACAAAGTTTATTAATGTCAACAGGGATAATATTGAAAACCAAAACTTGTTTAATTTTACTGGTGTTTAGCTTAACAAGTCAAGGTCAAAACTCTTTGATCACCTCTCATGCATACAGTGCATACATACAGCACACTCCTAAACTCACTTAATCCAATTCAAGATCTCTCTCCAGCCACCCTTGATGCAAGATAGGAATCAACCCTGGATGGTACCAGTCCATTTCAGGATCCAATGGCCAATTTAGATTCACCCTGAAAATTTAATCAGCATGTCTTTGGGGTATGTGATGAAAACTGGAAGACTTAATGAAAAAAAATTCAGACTCAAAAAAATTTGCAACACATTTACAGTGCATTTGATAAACATTAACAACTACTCCACCATAATGTTAAAAACCAAAATAGGTGCTAGTTGTCTTATAACCTCTAGTGGTTGAAGCAGTTGGGGAACATAGTAATCAAAAATTCAGCCATAACAACACAGGGTACAAGGATTGAAATTAAAAGCTCATCTGAGGGTCATTTCGCACAAAGCCCACTTGATCATGAGGATAATCAACTATTTCTTGATTATCTGTCAATTACTTGTTAAATTTTGCTATCTGTTAACTAACTGGTATTATTTTTTCACAGCAATGGATGTCAGTGCAGATTTGACAGAGCTGGGCCGAACACCAATAGCTGTGGTCTCTGCTGGAGTAAAATCAATCCTAGATATTGGCCGCACCTTGGAGTATCTGGTTTGTACTGCTGAATCTCTTCTTTAGCTGTAGAGTATTCTTTATGTTACATCTTTTTCCTATGAGAAAATGTTTACAAATTATTTTTCTATCATTCTAATAATTTAATATAATAATAAGGACAAAAATACTGTCACAAACAATGCTGTGATAAGTCAAATTTATTATACAGCCATTCTTCTTGCCATTTTATAAATCTGCTTGTCTATTTTGTTAAACAATTCTGTGAGAAACTACTTGCGTTTTATTGATATCCTCTTTTATTGTACATTTGTCATACTGACTGTTTTCAAGTCTTCAGCTAAAACCGAGTATTAGAAGAAGGACACCAGAGTGAAAAACAACACATTTTATAACTTATTCCATTCATTTTTATTCCGCAAAGGAATCCAGCTGCTTAATATAAACCTTACTTGTTTTGAACTCAGAGTAAAGTTCTTAACAAAAACTTTCAACAATATAATACCATGATCAATGGAATTTCCTGAGAGCATTAGGAAGAAAGTTGTTTATCTATCAGTCTGGAAAAGACTACAAAGCTACTTCTAAGGCTCTATGACTTTGCTCAACCAAGTTAGGGAGTGAACAGCAATCTCCAAATAGAAAGTATTTGGAAAAAATATACATTTTCCCATGAATGGCCAGCCTACTAAAATTACTTATTGGGTGCAGTATAAAATCATCAAGTCATGAAGCATCCTAAAAACATCTAAAGAATGGAAAATTTCTGTGGCCTCGGCAAAGATCAGTATTCATGACTCCCCTAATCAGAAAGAAACACAGCAAAATGGGCTTTATTGGAGGGCAACAAGGTAACCAAGCAAACCATAAATGCTAGTCTTATCATTTACCACAAAGTACCTGTTTTTTTAGGAAAAGTCTTCTACATTAGACAAAAGTGGACCTTTTTGAATGACATGGATTTCATTATGCCTGGTATAAAGTATCACAGCACTCAGCAGTAAGAACATCATAATTGTAGTCAGTAGTTGTGGTAGCAGGGTGCTAGTGTGGGAGATCCTTTGCAGTCTCAGGAACTGGACAACTTGCTATAACTGAAGGAAATATGAACTGTTATGGAGAAGTCTAGTGATCAGCACATGAGTGTAGTTGGGTAATGGAGAAAGATAATGATCAAAACACAAAAATAAGTCCACATCAGAATAGTGAAGTAAAAAGAAAAATGGCATAGTGAAAGCCTGGACCAAAATCCAATAGAAATAATATGGCAGGACTTAAATAAACCATTCATATATGGGAACCTACCAAGGTTTCTGAATGAAAGCACTTGTACAGGTAAGAATAGATTAAAATTCTCCTTAGTGATGTAGTGAGAAGTTAAGCAAAATGACACTTTTTATCAGCTAACTAGAAAGATTACAATTTAGGATCCTTCTTTAGGCAAGATGTAAACTGAAGAAGGGACCTGCATTGCCTTGAAAGCTTGCATATTGTAATCCTTCTAGTTAGCCAATAAAAGGTGTCATTTTGCTTAACTTCTCACAAACTTCATAATGGCTAACATGGTACAACATCCTAGTACTACAGACATATAAGCCACGGTGATGTGAAATACTGATATTGAATTATGAGGAGTGAAACAGCTATTATATAAAAGGAGTGTTTACTTTTTGACACAGTGTCAATTTGTGTTGGTAATCATTGTTCAATCAATAAATTACATATATTTTTTATATATCTAATATTAATAATCAAATATTAGATTTTGGCTGAAGACCTGAAAACATTCAACGGCAAAATAGAGGAAATCAGGAAGAGAACACATATTTTTCATAGCGGTGTAGGTAGGAACGAGTCCATGACAGAACACACTCTACTAGACTGTGATTAAGATTTGCCAGTTAACCAAACCTGCTGATCTGCCACATTTTGGAGGATATTCTCCCACATAACTCACTTCCCCCAAATGGCTCAAGGCACACATTCCCTCCACTTTTCTCATAGTCTCTACTCCACTTTATCTTCCTCCCCTCCCTCTGGCTGCACTACTTCATCGACAGCTGAGTCTTTCTTCCAGTTCACCTACTGAAGGGTGATGGCCTTTAAATCGTAGTGGATGCTTCTAAACAGTGATTTAGGAATTAGGAACTCACTTTTAAAGTCCTGGGATTCCCTCACCAGAGCTCCTCAAGGAGGGTCCAATTTTTTTTGTGTCCAAGAGCTCTAGCTCCTAGATTAAAAACCAGGCATCCATGGTAGCTCTTGTATGTTCAAAGTAGGAAACAACTGCTTCCATCTAATGTTTTGAATTAATTCTTCACCTGCAGAAGCCACCCATAACCTCTTACTCATTTTTGTGTTCACAGATTATATTCTGGTCATTCTGTAAACAAATATGCCATACTATCGCTTAGAGCAGGTGTCTCCAACTCCAATCCTGGAGAGCTACTATGACTGCAGGTTTTCATTCTAACCCTTTTCTTAGTTAGTGACCAGATTTTGCTGACTGATTAACTCTTTGCCTTAATTTTAATTGATGCACAACTTAAGACTCGGGCCCCTTAATTATTTCTTTTTTCCTTAATTAGCAACAAAACAATATTAAGGCACAAAATGTGCCAACATATAAACAACAACCTGCATCACCACACAATAACTGAAAATAAAGAAAGGTGAAGGCCTCTGTAATGCTGATCTGCTGAGGTCCACATAACATTTTGACAGCACTCTTAGAAAATCAACAGTTTTGGAAATGTCTGCCATGGCAGAATGAGCACCATGGAATTAAATAACGGGTTTAATTAGCAACGAGAATTGGCTTCAAATTAAGAAACTGAATGAAATGAAGTTGGTTGAAGTTTGAAGCCCCAACTTAGTTGCCCATCTGTTGGCTCACTTCACATCAAGTTTATATTTAGGTGCCGTTTAAGGAAAAAAGAATTAATTCAGTGGTCAGAGTCTCAAGAAAAGTCAATTAAAATAAAGAGAAATAGTTAATTAGCAGCAAAAACTGGTCACTAATTAAGAAATGAGATAGAATGAAAACTTGCAGCCACAGTAGCTCTCCAGGATTGAAGTTGGAGAGCCCTTCCTTAGAGGCTGTTTACCCACATTGGCTCTTGATGGGTCTCTCCCGCCGTCAGTATGGATTCTTCTTCTGAATTACAGTCTGAAACATGGCATTTATCTGCTGTGTGTCAGGTCTTTGCCCCCTCTGTTCCTGCTCCTTGTGAGCCTGACAATCTGTCTTTGTACTTTTTAAACAAACAACACACAGAAGCATTAACAGACAGACAGCAGTGTTTTTTTTACTCATAACCAAACATTTCAACTAATAACACCAGCATACGTAACTTATTTGGAAGATCTCCCATGAAATTGGGATCCTACTTGTTTACATTCACATTCCCTATACAGATTTTGTAAAGAGTAAAGCATCCTAAATATAATCAGGGTACTAAATCCTTTAAACATTTCCTTCCAGAACAGAAGTTCTTGACAAGATTTTGATATTTTCCAGAATATTCACATAATCATGGCTTGAAGAAGATTGCTTTTTCAACTACTTCTTTTTATTTTTATTGAACCGTAGGAGACACAGGGAGTTTCTGTTGCCACCTTTGGAAAGTCCTGTGATTTTCCAGCATTCTTTGTCTCAAGAAGTGGCTTTCTCTCCCCTTACAATGTAACCAATGAGGAAGAGGCAGCAGCGATGATTGGTATGTTCTGGAACAGCAGCCACCTCATTTAATGTCCAAAGATGTTTTTTATCTGAATTTTCCAAGTCATTCTTCCTTTAGGGCTAATTATTTAAAGCAGTCTGATAACTGGATTTTACTAATTGTAATTAATATTTACTTAGAACACACAGGAGTGGCACAGTGGTTATTACCGCCGCCTTACAGCTCCAAAGTTTTAGGTTTGAATTCCATGTTTAATTGTTTTTCATGTGGAGTTTGCAGGTTTTCTTGTGTGTGCATGACTTAATACACAAGGTCAAAAAAAGAAAATGGCTGTACGTCTGTCAGAGTATGTGGATGTCAAAATATTCTTGGAATGGGTAGCTTGCACATTTGTAAAGAAATCACTAACAACGAATAATATATTCATATTTTGGAGGAACATATGCTGCCTTCTAGATAACATCTTTTTCCAACAACAATAACAATTTATTTTCTGTATAGCCCAAAATCCCAAAAGGAATGCCACGATGGGCTTTAACAGCCCCTTTTTTTGATAGCCCTCCAGCCTCAGCTCCCTAAGAAGACAAGAAAAAGCTCTCAAAAACCCTTTGTAGGGAAAATAATGGTAGAAACTTGCAAATTCAGAGAGAGACCCTTTTCCAGGTAGGTTGAGTGTGTTGTTTCCAAGACATCCCTATTTATTTCTATAAGGCAATGCCAAGTCATATTGTGCATGTGTTATTAAACAGACTGGCTTTGTGATCAGAGGCTATGGGTGCTAGACTGGCCTGCCTGCCATTGAAAATGTGATACATTAAAAAGTACATAGTATAATACTGCTGAGTAGCTGAAGACTTACATTGAGGAATAGAGAGAGAGGTTGGGTGCACGTGCTGATAGCGTGTTGCTACACCCACCACACTACGAACCACCTGGATTGGGACCTGAGTACAGCAGGTGACACCTCAGTACCACACTGAAACAGTAAGAGGTGTTTTACAGCAGTTGGAGTGGCAATCCTGCGACCAACCCCCAAGTTTTCCCTGTAAATTGGAGGACCTGCTTGCTAGGCTGGATGCAGATTAACATCATACCTAGGACAAAGCAATTGCAGATTAAGGGCCCAATAGAGTAGAGTCACTTCTGGGGTATACAAGATTTGCACAGATCCCTAACCTCAGAGCCACCACTCCTCTCCACTCTGCCATCAAGGACTAATAGGAAAAAATCCAGTCAGTCATTTTCTAACTTGCTCAGTCTTGAACAGGGTTGTAGGGGTCTGCTGAAACCTATCCCAGCTAGCATTAAAGACAAGGCTGGAAGGAACCCTGGAGATGGTGCCTGTCTTTCACTGTACAAACACCTACACATTCATCCCAACCACACACTAGGGCAAATTTACTTGACCTGCATGTCTTTGGACTGTGAGAGGAAACCAGAGCATTTGGTTGAAACCCACACAGCCATTTGGAGAACATTCAAACTCCACAAAGGGAGGACCCGGGACATGGTCTCATTCCTGTGAGGCAGCAGCACTACCGCTGCACCGTGGTGCCTCCCAGTGGGAAAAAAGTCTGCTTTTAAAACAAGAAAACTTGGTTTCCACAATTTCTAAATGAATACTAAGTGTTAATTAAAAGGAAAGCTGATATAGCACAGTGGCAGACACACCCCTGATTTCCATCCCCTGACTTGTGCTTTTCAATAATTTTTTTTAGGTTAAGCTATGATACTAACTCATCGCAAATTTGTAGTGATGGGGCATTTGACACAATGGTTTTGAAGCTTGTAGCACTTTAATGAAGCACTCTGCATTGAAGCAGTGTATTAAAGCTTGTATCGAATCTTCAGTACCACATAACTGATGACATTCAAAGCTTCAAATGTCACTAATGCACCAGGAGCGTTCTGACTACTCCGATGGTTTGTGTTGCTCTACATGCTATGAAGGGGGATGGTAGACTACCGGTTGTATTTGATAAGATAATGAAGAAAATATGGAGACAAGAAACTTTTTATCTGACAATAAAGTAAATACTGTGCTATACTATTCTTCTGTACTGAAACTTCTAATGTTTTATTAAAACTCTAGACTACTGTAGGCACATTCACTAAACCCCTTTATCTGTGCTCAGTTTCATAGGCACAATCCCTAAACCCTTTAGTGCAATTATTCCTCAAATACTGATGGAAAAATATTAATCTTTCATGTTGCACCACAGCAAAATCTCCCGACATGAAAAAGTTGTCACATAATTATGGATTAGTTGTGGTTTATAATGTATTGTAGAGTTTTACTGGTCCTTGTTGGCTCTGAGTGCCAATGGATTTTTGCAGCAGTGCTGTCAAGTTACATTAGCCTGGAGAGAACTATTAGTTAGGGTTATCATGATACCAAAATCTACAACTTCGATACAATACTACGAAAAGTATTGAAAGTTGATACTATTTTCAGTACTCAATACACTATATAATGTAAGTCAATTAAAATGTATTTAAATTATTTGCAATTTTGTATGCATTCAAATCATTACATTGATGATTCTAAATAATTGAAATTTCAGTCATTAAATGCAAATACTTCAAGTCATGTAGTATTTTGTAAAAGGTAAGAGTAAATAACTTTAAATCCAGTCAACTTTTTTATATTGATAAAAACATACTATTATTGATGTAGTACAATGAAATGTTATAGATGTCATTAAATATTAATTGAGTAAGTTGTGCTATCTTGTGTAAACAATACACATAAACACTTTAAAACAAGTAAAAACAAGCATTAATGTGATCTTTTGTAAACAAATAAACCTTACATTAACACAAACAGACCATTAACCCACTTAAAGGCTATGCATAAATGTAAACAGTGCACATTACATTTTTCTGTAAATAGACTATGCTGTCTTTATAGCTTCCAGTTTTTTGTAAGCATATGTCAGTGTGCTCTTCTGCAAGGCCAATGCTGAATTAAGACCCTCACAGGCATCTGGATGATTTAATGAGTAAAACTCACAGAGAGTTGATCTAACTTCTGACAGTTCACAGACAGCTGGTCATTTCATTCAGCATGGGTTTGTTCCCACTCTTGATTTGTGTGTAAACACTTGATCATTTCATAGAGCGGGAGAGGTAGTCTGACTTGGTGATATTGGTGGGGTGTGTGCAAGATCAAAAAGGCCCCTTCTGGTCAAGGGCCTTTGGGCAAGCTTACAGAATGCCCTGGTTGTAGGGCTGCCCATGTGTGAGGCATACTCTTGTTAGGTTGAAAATGAGCCCCAACATATTAAATATAAACTCTGAAGCACTGATAAGTTATAGCATCTTACATTATAGAGTAAATGTGATGAAATATAACTAAAAAAAATAAAAGAAAGTAAATCACTATGACAGCACACTTAGAGGTTTTAAAAATTGGGTGACAGAGACATAGTGTAAAAGCGTGTTACCACAGAATGAACAGCACAGAATAAAACTGGCCCTCAGCTAGAAATAATTGCAATTCTTCTGTCTTAATGCATTGAATGTTTAACTGACTACAAAACACATTCTAACTTATAGAAAAAAACAAGTGTCACATCCCTACTTCAAACACTGCAGTTTACAGGCTTATACTGAATAATGTTTTCCATAATTTAACCTCCTTGGCATTAACATTGAGTGTGACTTGGCCTCAGAATTCTATGTAAATATGGTTAAGCTAGAGTCAAACTGGGGGTGACATGTAATGATCTGCTTTACAGTGTTAAACCCGAGTAACTCATGGGACAGTATTCTGCTGCCGTCTAGTGGATTAAATAACATTACACTGCAAAAAATCATTAATATTTCTATATATTCTCCCACTTTATGGTAATGTTATGGTAATTCATCAATATTCATGAATGGGGTGGAGCCTTCAACCAAAAATACAACGGAAAATAAAAAGCCATAAAGCCAGTTTTAGAAAAATTTGAAACTGAACCATTACTTGAATTGAGCAATAGTGATGCCGATGTGAACTGATCCTCAGATGTTGACACGGACAGTGAAACTGACACCTGTTGGATAGACTCTGACCTGTCAAGTTTCAGCAATGTTTTTCTTTCGTGTTGGTTTCATACTACTATTGACAATTCTGTAGTTCCCCATTGCCCAATTACAGGTATCCCTGGTCTAAAGATGTTTGTTGATCATGATTATCTGACCATTTACCAGTCTATTTCCATTTGTTGATGTTTGTCTGATGGAAAAAATAATTGTAAAAATGAACTACTATGCCTCGCAGTAAGGAGACCTGGGTTCGCTTCCCGGGTCCTCCCTGCGTGGAGTTTGCATGTTCTCCCCGTGTCTGCGTGGGTTTCCTCTGGGCGCTCCGGTTTCCTCCCACAATCCAAAGACATGCAGGTTAGGTGGATTGGCAATTCTAAATTGGCCCTAGTGTGTGCTTGGTGTGTGGGTGTGTTTGTGTGTGTCCTGCGGTGGGTTGGCACCCTGCCCAGGATTGTTTCCTGCCTTGTGCCCTGTGTTGGCTGGGATTGGCTCCAGCAGACCCCCGTGACCCTATTCGGATTCAGCGGGTTAGATAATGGATGGATGGATGGATGAACTACTATTCTGAGCAGTGTCAGAAAAGTCACAGTAAACATTGCACCTGGCAATCTGTCGCTGAAGATTCTCCTGATTTCATTCTCCTGATAGTGTAGGGCATTGTGGGTAAACCAGTCCAGAGATGTTAGTTGTCCACAAACTGGTTGCTGCAGAAATACCTGCGTTTCATTAATAAAGACTAGGTGGCTTTGCCCCCTGCTCGCTCATCTCTCCAACCCCCCGACTTGCGCTACACACTAGCTTCTTTGTGGTTCTGTTGCTCGCGTATGGGAATGCGGATGTACAATTTAAACAGACTTTTATTTTCTTGGAAATTGTTACATATGCATCAACGCAACGTATAACTGCACGTGATTGAATTTTGTTTCTTTCTCTCTATTAAATAAAACAACTTTTTTGAATGTTTTTCTCTTTTTGTTAATTGTCTTTGCAAAAGCTATTCTAGCTGTTAAGATTTTAATACAAATGGCATATCAAAATCTCCTTTGTTGTCTAATGTTATCCATTACCTTTCTTGGATACATCTTTCTTTGTACAGTAATTCGTGCATTGTCAGACCGGACGTTGTTGACGGTTGTAGATATTCTTTGGGATATTGTTAAGTTGTTGTTTTCATTTTCCGTACAATCACCACCAACTGTTTCAGCATAGTCTATTGATACATTCATCCATCCATCCATTATCCAACACGCTATATCCTAACTACAGGTTCATGGGGGTCTGCTGGAGCCAATCCCAGCCAACATAGGGTGCAAGTCAGGAAACAAACCCTGGGCAGGGTGCCAGCCCACCGCAGGGTCCACACACACACACACACACACCAAGCATACACTAGGGACAATTTAGGATCAGGATGCACCTAACCTGCATGTCTCTGAACTGTGGGAGGACACCAGAGTACCCGGAGGAAACCCACGCAGACATGGGGAGAACATGCAAACTCCACACGGGGTGGACCCGGGAAGAGAACCCGAGTCTCCTAACTGCGAGGCTGCAGCGCTACCCACTGCGCCTCTATTGATACATTTAACTAATTTGCAGTGTAACTGATCAACATTTTTGGTGTTCATTCATTTCACTTCCTCGTTTCTCAGTGCTAGGATTGTGCGTGTACTCATATTTTCTGTTGATAACCCTTCGTGATGAAATTCTTCAATAAGATTTGGACATAATATGTCTTCTTTAATCGGGAACTTAAAGTGAGGAAAACGTTAAAATGTATAAGAACTGAGAGCGCAGGAAGTGTGTCTGACAAAAGCATTCACACGAATGAGAGTTGAGAGGACCGTGGTCTTGTTTGAAAATGTTTGAGAGGAGGGCATGACTTGAAAAAATCTCAAAGCAAAAGTCTTGTCTCGTGGGACTTGAAAAAGTCTCTCTTCCAAAAAGTCTTGTCTCCAAAATGTCTTGTCACGTTGAAGGATTTTATTATATAATAGAGAGATGGCTATGATAAAGCCAACCCTCAAATGCTGAAACTATACAAATTGTGGAATGTGCATCAGGCAATCATCAAAAATATACAGAAGGTGAATGTTCCTTATTGTGACATAAGTATTGATGAAAGTTGCAAGGGAACGCTGTCATGGATATAATACATTACATGCAAATGAGTGTGATTCATTATTAAATGTTGTGCAGAACAAGCTATGGGCATATATGAAATATTACAAAAAATCATACAACATCTGCTCATATGGTGCCTATGTATATTTGTGACTGTTTCAAAACATATGATATGAAGCACAAATATTAATTCAGCATCAGGACAGCATTGACACTAGACATACCTTTCTTATTGTGATTATTGTGATTTTGTTGACGTTTTGGTATTTACATGCTTCTGTTACATATTAGCATGTAACATTAACATTAACATGTTTTGTTGTTGAAAAAAAATTAAACTCTTTAGGCTCTTTCTCATGGGCTTAAACATTATTCTAAATAGGCTATGATATCTTTCTCTCGAAATTCTTTGTATTGACTTGTATGACTGTCCTTCAAATGTTCGGCTAAATTGGTTGTGTTTGCCTCTTTAAATGGTATGCCCCGTCAAGTGTGTAAATTAAATGTACTGTGAAGATGCTGATTATGCAGAAGTTGGCATCTTATTTACACCGGTGAGTGGGGTGAAATTGGGCTGCAGCTGCTCATGCCAAGCCCATTGGCAACCTACAAGGCTCAAAAGCCAGAGTGAAAAGTATTCCTAATGTAGGCTGTAGAATCGATACCAGGAAAAATTAGGATGAAAACACTTTAAAAGTGTAACAATTGAAACATATTGATGTTTTGATACTTTTGACCATCCTACTATTAGATAGCATTCTGTCATACAAATATGTAGCTTTAGCACCATCTGCTGGAGAGCTGATAATAAAAGGCAAGCCAGGCAAAGTCACATATGAATTTAAACTGCTCACAACAGTGAGACATCCATACAAGCATAGCGAGCTACCTAAAAGCGATGGAAAGAGCAAGAATCCCATTGGCACTCAGCACAAGTGAGCACTGGCATGGTGCTATAATAGTAACAAATGACATCTTTAGGACAATGTTGTAATGACAATGTGATGAAAATGAACATCCTTTGGCTTGTAGTGCACCTGTCCAAATGAAAGTATGTGATCAATAAGGGCTTGCAAGTTGCAGGCTGTTGTAAGCCAGTGGCTACAATGATTTGTGTAAACCACCAGATGTCACCATTTTCAAACAATCAGGAAGAATTCAGAAGCTTCACAGAGCTTTATCTGTTCATAATTACAAATCTGACCTTTCAGATAAGCCTAATTTATACTTCAATCAATTGAAACACCTTGACTACCAACAGGTAACCTCCAGATAATTAATTATGTGACTTCTAAAACCAACGGGTTGCACCAATGATGATTTAGGTATGTCCTTTTGAAAGGGAAATAACTTATGTGACCAATTGTTTTATGTTTTATATTTGTAATTAATTTAGACCACTTTGCATCAATCTATTAGTCTTTTTCTGTTGATCAATGTCAAAAATTCAAATGAAATCCACTGTGATTCATTATTTTATAACAATTAAATGTGACAACCTACAAGGGGTGCCTACTTTTTGTAGGCATTGTAAAATATTAGAAGTGCTGAGGACTATTTTTATGTATGTACTTATTAAGTTTTGCTTGTTTGTGCATGTGCGTCCAGGCAATGGATACAGAAGTAGATTTTTGTAGTGAATAATTTCAAAGACAGAATTGGCAGCAGATATCTACTGTATCTAATCTGTATTTTCTTTATGAATTCCCTCTTTTACAGAAGCTGCTCTAACTCTGGGACTGAACAGTGGGGTGCTGCTTGCTGTTCCTATTCCAGAAGAAAAGGCTGCAATAGGGCATCAGATAGAGAATGCCATTGAAAAAGCCGTGGCAGAGGCTAGGTATGTGTGACTGGATAGCAGTAGTGGTAGTAATAGTAATAGTAGTACAGTGGAATTCTTACTTGCTTGTCCAAACATCATAATAGCTTTTGGAACAGTGCTATGGTGAACAAGAAGGCATTAAAATACTTACAGTAACTCCACTGTATTTAATGAAAAACTTAAATACAAAACAGTAAATATTAGTTTGAGTGTTACAAAATGCTAATAGGACGCAGGTTAAGGAATGCTGTGTTTAAGCTCAGTGGCATAGCTAGAGTTCGTGCTGCTCGGTGAGGGGCAGTGCTTCAATTTGCTGCCCTCCAACATATCTGAATATGTTAACCTGTTTAAACAGAAAATTAAAATGATGTATAGAGAAAAAATTAAGGTAAATTTTGCATAGCTGTATTCATATATAGAGAAAGAGCAATCATTTTTGACATATAATTATTTCTAAACATCAACTACACAAGAATATAGTACAGATGCATTGATAAGCAGTGTTCTAAGTATTAGTTTAATATAATTATGCTGCGAAAACCAGAACCAGTGTAGGGTACAAGTGATAAGTGGGGTGGGGATGGATGGATGGATGGATGGATGGATGGATGGATGGATGGATGGATGGATAGATAGATAGATAGATAGATAGATAGATAGATAGATAGATAGATAGATAGATAGATAGATAGATAGATAGATAGATAGATACTTTATTAATGATAAAAATGCAGTGCAATTTAAAAATTGCAAGGTGGAGAGTGTGAGTCATGTGTAACAGTCTATAATCTTGTATAATGTTAACGTTTACCGCCCCGGGTGGAACTGAAGAGTTGCATAGTGTGGGGGGATAACAGTCTCCTCAGTCTGTCAGTGGAGCAGGACAGTGATTGCAGTCTGTCACTGAAGCTGCTCTTCTGTCTGGAGATGATACAGTTCAGTGGATGCAGGGGATTCTCCATTATTGACAGGAGCCTGCTCAGCGCCCTTCGCTCTGCCACGGATGTCAAACTGTCCAGCTCCATGCCTACAATAGAGCTTTCCTTCCTCACAAGTTTGTCCAGGCGTGAGGCATCCCTCTTCTTTATGCTGCCTCCCCAGCACACCACTGCGTAGAAGAGGGCACTCGCCACAACCGTCTGGTAGAACATCTGCAGCATCTTATTGCAGATGCTGAAGGACACCAGCCTTCTAAGGAAGTATAGTCGGCTCTGTACTCTGTTGCACAGAGCATTAGTGTTGGTATTGATGTTTTCTGCGCAGAGTAAGAATGCATTCGGATTGATAACGAAATGAAATTAAAAATTCTAAATTAGTTGTTTATCTTACTAGAAAGTATTATTGGTGTAATGTTTATGTTTATTTTTGTTATTGTTATTCAACTGCTGTGTCTGATGTCGTCACAGAAGGACAGTCTGAAAATTATTTTTGAAGCATTTGTGGATAAAAATCAGAGAATTTTACTTTTTTTTATTCATGAGTGATATTTTTCTAAACCCTGCTGTTTTACACATGAATTGTACTGAGCCTTTTGGTCAATAATGCTGCCCCCTTAAAAAAAATGTGCTGCCCGGGGTGGACTGGCCCCTCTGCCCTCCCTTAGCTACGCTGCTGTTTTAGCTGTAAAATGCATGTCCACATTCAGGACAATGCTAGATAAACTCTCCAACCTCTTGTCAAAGAACAACAAAAGAGCCACAAAAAGGTCTGGGCCAGCCTCCTGTATAAAAAAGGTTGATAAACAGATAGTACAGTTGTGTACAGATTGACGTCCAAAACAGAACTGCTTGGGTGAGGTAAAGATGGCAGCTTTAAAGCAAGGCAGAAGTGACGTCATCAGGGCCAGTATTAATTTCACGTAACTGGTCTGCAGTGGAAAAAGAAATAGGATTAGTGCACTCCGCCACCTCCTGGTCTGTCGTGGAATTACCCTCATTTGTGCATTTTAGCTGCCTCCCATGAGCACGTGTGTGACAGCCTATTCACCCCTACTTTACAAAATGATCGTAATCTTGATATCTGAAGGTTCAAAAGTATTATTTATACTGCATTGGTAAAACTTATTCAATATATCCATGGCTGTCTATGCAGATTTAGCCCAGCTATTCTCCTGTATGCCTAAAAGACATGTTCTAACAGACAAACGTAACATCAGCCTTAGTTCTTATAGTGCAGTCTTGTAGGACATTTAGTCACTCTGCAATGGACTTTCTCTAACTTCTTTACATTATTTAACATGGAAACCCAAACTACGAATAGATATCATAAGAATGACTTTCACCGATTTATACTAAACGCTGCATGCTTTGTGACCGAAAATCTCATTAGCCTTTTTAATCTCCTCTTATGAGATATACATTCAGTATTTACTCAATATCTATTACATTGGTGCAACATGGCAGCTCAGTGCTAGCACTGATGACACAAAGTTTCAGAACCTCCAGACACAATCCGTATCTGGGCACTACCTGAGTTGTATTTGCATGTTTTCCCAATGCCTGCATTGATTTTCTTCATACTTTCCATATTAATTCAAATAATAATTTTAAATTAACTCAATTTCAGTAAATTTGTGTGGCTATGTATATTATGTGCTCACTGTTATAGACTGTGTGGAAGATCAGCCTTAACACAGACAGACACCGAGACAGCCAATGTCCAAAACACAAACGTTTATTTCAGTTCTGCACAAAACAACCACAATAACTCATACGGCTCAGTACTTTTCCTTTAATTCCCTTTTTCTTCTGCCTCCACTCCTCTCTTGCAAGCTCTGTCCACTACCACCGACTCCGTCTCTGTGAATGGGGTTAGGTGGCCCCTTTTATGGCACACCCAGATGTGCTCCAAGTGCTCCGTGATGATCTCCCGGTAGCACTTCCTGGTGTGGTGGAAGTGCTGCAGTCCATGGCTCGGGAACCAACCAGGCACCCCCTGGTGGTGGCCATGGACCCCCACAGGGTTGAGCTTCCCAGCTCTGTAAATGTGGCCCGGATGCTATTCAGCGGTGCTGCACTCTTTCGCTCCAGGCAAGATATGACCCCTCTCCCCATCTTATTATCATATTATTTGAATACATTCAGCCTTCCTGCAAGCCTGAGTCTGATACTCAAACATGTAATGCCACAGGGCAGCTAACTCCAGCACTAAATGAAACGCTTATGGGTTGAAAAGGATATATGCAAAGATAAACGGCATTGGGAAAGAAATATTTTGGAAAATTCAGAAGATGATACAAAGAGATCCTTTCATTATTTTAGTAGCAGGGGAATGTCAGGCAGGAGCTGAAGTGTGTTAGCTACAGTAAGGGCAGTGGCATCTCTGCTTTAAGGGCAGGATGGGCTCTGCCACAATTGAGATGGAGCTATTGTGCAAAAACTAAATAAGTAGTAAGCCTGTCAAAATTTTTAATGTATTGTTAAAAAGTTTGTTGAGAACCTAATCAACAAAATCATTTTTTCCAATTTCCAATGATATGCTCAATGCAGCTTCTTATCTATAAAAACATTACCTTTTGGAGTTTCCAAACTTTTCTTTGTGTCTGGCACTGCAAGCCTCTTTCTGGGTTGCTTAGGCAGGCCATTTGACCTTGCAGTATTCTCAGCATAGCTTTCCTCACTTTTGAATATGTGTAGCCCAAACTTTTCAGTTTTGCCCTGGAGCTTGAAGGTTAGAGCCCTTTAAAGTGACCCACATGTTGTTTTTTGTGACACACTTTACAGTGTATGTGAAATGGTGCATCTCAGCATTTTGATCACATTGATTGATCATCCATCCATCCATCCATTATCCAACCCGCTCTATCTTAACTACAGGTTCGCTGGAGCCAATCCCAGCCAACACAGGGCACAAGGCAGGAAACAAACCCCGGGCAGGATGCCAGCCCACCGCAGTGATTGATCATGTACAATACTATTTAGCATTTTGCACATTGAGCAACAATTGAAAACTTATGGATAATCATTTATGCTTCTGCTTTTGGGGTAGAATATTTAATATAGATGCTGAGATATTTTTAATACTTTCATTATATATTAATATTGTCCTGGGTTGGGTGTCCTATATGACAGTATGTTGATAGCTCTTCATTTTGTTTTATTCCTTTGATTATTTGAATGAATTATTACACTGTGAAGCACAATGTCTCTATCCTTGTTGTCAGAAGTTAGATTTACTAAACGCCATATCCTTCTTTGCCCAACTTCCAGTGCTGCTGCTGTGTTGATCGTCCATGGTTATGTCCACGTGGCTCCATGCCCTCTCATCGTAATTACTTCCTATCTGCACAGTCATTTTTCCAGCTCCACATTATACTGCTCACCTGGGGTCAGAGGCAACACCATCTGCCCTCACTTTCCTAATCCTCCCAAAGATCACCTGTGGCTACATACCCAGCCAATGGATTTCAGCAGAAAGAAAAATCATTTGACCTCAATTAAGAAATTACCCATATGATCTCATGTCTGCTCTTTAAAGCTTGAAGGCATAGTCTGACATTTTAATGTGTCATTGGACTCAAATGTCTCATTTAAGGGGAACAGTTACAGAACCAACACCTGATTTTTGGATAGATATATATTTATACCCAACATGTTAAGTTTCTACAATTTGGTTAAATGTTGCAATCAGATCACATACCTATTGGTTATTGTTATTAATATTAATAACAAAATTATTCTGAGGTATGTAGCAGTCATTCTGCTGCAGTTAATAGGCCTTCTGCTGCCCTAGAATGTTGAACTGGACAAAGCAGACACATAAAACAGAAGATTAGATGGGATGTACATTATGTTTTTTCTTAGATCAGCATTACAAGTAACATTTGTTACCTTTTTGTGTTGAATCAGGTTATTTGGCCTTTTTCGATTCCACCTCAAAACCTGAGGTCTCTCATTTATCACTGCTAATTGATTTTCTAACCTCAGAAGAGCTTGCATAAAGACATACAATGGTTAGAGAAATGGTATACAATATACTCATCTTGTTTATTCCATAGGGCTCAAAACGTTATTGGAAAGGAGGTCACACCATTCATACTACAGCGAGTCAATGAGCTGATGGAAGGCAAGTCACTGGAAGCCAGTATCCTTTTTCCTGTGGAAGAGAAAATCTAAGAAACACCAAGTCTGAAATGTTCATGTAAAACCCACAAAACAAAAGATTTTATCTGTTGAGCAAATAGAGTGGTTGTACATAAGAGCATAAAAAATTTGGCAAATGAGAGGAGACCATTCAGTCCGTCAAGTCTGTTTGTGTGAGCCTTGAAGAGAAGAATCAATGCAAAAGACAGGAGCCTGGAAGTAAAATATAAGTTAAAAAAACTATTTTTTGCTTGCATTCCTAACAAATAATAAAATATTACCAAAAAAATAGTACAAGAAAGAACAAACATCCTTATTTCATTAGGGGAAATATTAAGAAATATAGCATGTGACCACCAGTCAGCACTGCAGCTCCTCAAAACACCGGACACAAAGGCTAAGATGCAAGTATCAAGCATACTGATCTTTAATTAGTGTGAGTCTATTTCCTCCACAAGTGTTTCCCACAGCACAATTATAGTCACAGTAAGCAATACATAGCACTCTTTAACCCCCTTCAACTCAGCCTCCTCCTCCTCCTCACAGCAATATTTGTCCTCCTCCTCCTGACTCTGGTTTTTCAGGTTGAGGCAGACAGATCCTTTTATCAAAAGCCCAGAAATAGTTCCCGTGTTGTCCCAAAGTTGTGGCCCGGGAGCACTTCCAGGTAAAGCTGGAGCCTGAATAAGTAGGGCTCATTAGCCCCCTCTGCACCCACTGGTGGTCCCCATGAAACCCAACAGGGCTGAGGCAATGAAGTACAAGTCACAGTGTACCCTATGAGAATACGTGGTGCCACCATAACCTGGGTGGCTTGTACCTAGCAGCTCGGTAGATGCAATATCCTGAGTAAGCTGCTTTCCCCTCATCCTTCTGTGCTGTGGGCATTCCCGCTGGATATAGTTCCTGGGTGAAATCTATCACAAGCAGTACAAAACACACACACACACACACATATATATATTGAATAACGGGGTGTGAAAAAGAAGTTTTTGTATATTCTTGTAAGGACATGTCTTCAGGCACTCAGACATATGCAACCTACAGCTGCAATACAATGATGATAAAAGTTTGGGGAAGAGAAAAACTTGAGCAGAAAGTATAAAAAAGGGTGGTTGAAAAACACTAGGTGGTGTCAAAGAGCTACTTTTAGGTTTAAAATTTTGTTTGTAATATTCAGCATTTTCAAGTCTGCTTGGGGCCCACACATCCACTTTGCAACTGCTGATTAATCACACATGACACTGAGGATGTGGCAGGAGAACTCAGGCAGATAAGAGAAGGATGTACAACCTCCTTATGGACAATGTCTGGGAAAAGGATTTGAACCCAGGATTTTGTTCATAAAATTTTCTTAATTTGATTAATTCATCTAGTTTCATAACACAAATTTGTCCAATACAAGTTGATTACATTTATATGGAAAGCCTTTTAGTGTGTTGATTACTACTGATGTCTTACAGGTCTCAAAGCCTAATTTTAAATGCTGCACCAATCTCTGTGCAGTTTGCACTTTGCCCCTGTTTATGTTGTTTCTTTAATCACAGTAAAATAGATTGCAACTAAATCTGAAAAATAATGACTCTGATTGTGCTTAGTGTGGACTTGTACAGTAATTGTGTGAGAGCTCTGAGACAGTGGCATACCACCCTAAAGTTCAGGCATGGGCACCACACAACCATATTATGAACAAACTGCTTCAGAGAAGTTAAGAATGTGCAGTATGTATGAACATTATTCCACAGTACAAAAATATAAAAAACACAAGTGCTTCATCTCATCATAAAATGAAGCCTGGCATAGGCATTAATAAGTTACAACCGTTATCTTTACAGTCACACAAAAAAACACTTCTGAGTCAGTGCTCAACTCAGCACTACTTAACCTTCATGGAATGCATTAAAAATTAGCCACTAGTATATATTGTTGCAAATAAAGTACTAAGGCTGACTGGTGTAATTCAATTAATTGTTATTGTGCCTTACATTACAACAAAATGTGTTGTTGCTTATCCCACAGATGCAGAAATGATAAATTCAGCAACAATACAATACACAATATAATGACACAGTGCCGTAGACACTAGAAAACAATTTACATTGTTAGGAAATTCTAATGACGGATACAATGTTTGTAGCCAACTGTAACAGGTCATCAAACAAAATCCTTCCACAGGAGCCTTTTTTTTAACCCTCCTTTGATCTCTTCTGTGAACCACCTAATCTTCAGTCTTCTTGTCTGCAGCTCACTTCACAGAGGAAAGCCATATTCCTTACCAGGCACATTGAGCTGGAACAGGAGCTACCTGCAAATATGTCACCAATAAATACCCTTGCATCTGGTCCCTCTGGTAAATTAAATATTAAACAATGGGCCTCTTACCAGTTTAAAATGTTATTTACAGCATTTCTTGTTGGAAGTGTCCAGCTATGTACATAAGTGAAATAGGGGCATGGCTAGCAGACTTGTTTCAGGGAGCACACGCAATCCATTAAAATCAAATGACCTTACAAAGCCTATTGTAGAACACTTCACATCCCTTGCTCATAGCCACACTGATCTCTCTGTGTTCTTTCCCAAGGCTTCAAAGTCACTTTTCAAAGAAAAACAAGAAGCTAAGCTCATTCTCACACTGGAATCACATATTTTTTTTCAGGTCTCAATAACCAACTAACTTTTTAATCTCTCTCATTTCCTCATCTACTCTCACCCACTCATCTTTCACCTACCTTGGCTTTGTTCTCTCCTTTCCCTCCAATATATGTTAGCTGCCCTTTCTTTTTCAAATATAAACCTGATGAAGACTATGCAGCTGAAATATTGTGTCTTTAATCTCCTTTCCTTTTTAGCATGGAAATAACCTTTGTTTTTTTCCTTTGCAAATGCACACTGACGCAGTCCTACGCTCTTTTGTAAACAATGCACAACAAAAATTTTTGAAAATATTTTTTGAATTTCTTTCAAAAGAGGTGAGTCTAATAAATCATTCAGATTAACCTATAAAAGCATTAATTCCTTTGTATCCCTTAAACTAAGGAACATTTTTTTCTCTAAAAATCACCATGAACTGAATTGATTTTGATTGTTTCTCTGAGTTCCCAGTGATGGTGAACTGGATTAAGTTTGTTTGAGAATGTTACAATATACTAGGGGGTTCCCCCCTGCTCGCTTCGCTCACCAACCCGTGTCTCTGCCACTCACATTGTGAAGTGGGGGGCTGAACGCGCCCCAAGGAGACGCAGTCATTCCTCCGAAACCTGCTCTTAAACGGTGATACAATGGGAAACAAATTTTTTTTTTCCTCCTCTTTGCTCGATCAGCAGCGCTGCTGTCCCTCGTTATCTGCATCTCGTGTGGCGCTTCGAACATTTAAAAGCTTGTACAGCAGCTGTCCTGCTCTTTATCTTTTATTTCTGGCCCTGGGTGAGATTAAATCTCTTGGTACAAAGTCTCATGGGATGTGAGTTGTTGATATTTTTAGCCTATAATTTAAAAACGGAATAACCATTTGAAAATCTAATAACATCACATTAAAGTTTGATAAATTCAGAAAAGAATGATACCAAACATATACATGTAGGTTTTAATGTTAAGGTTCTCTGATCTTTTATACCCATTCTAGACAAAAGCAGTCAATTTGCATAGGGCAATGGCACTGGGAATAAGGTGGGAAATAATCATGGACAGGTTATATTAAGAGTAATTTAAACAAACATGCATCCACCGATTACATACACTGTCCTTTTTTAGTCCACCAAAATTTATATGATCGCATTCACTTATCAGACGTTATACATACTACAGTGAGTCAATGAGCTGATGGAAGGCAAGTCTCTGGAGACCAGTATCCTTTTTGCTTTGCACCCTCCCCGACCATAATCTATCGTCTGTGGGAGAGGAGCAAAAGCTTTAGATTCGTCAAAAATTTTGAACTCTGGTTTTTGAAAAATTAAAAAATTTGATACCCCTGATACCAATAACATCGATATCTCAATGATCGGTGTGTGTCTGTGTGTCACAGTTTCTTGAGGATGGTATAGAGCTAAAGTGGCTGGATAGAAAAATGCCAAACTTGAAACGTAAGCCTTTTATGAGGTAACGATGTGCTGATTAGTTTTTGAAACAAATCGTGCAAGAGAAAGAGGCACTCTGGAGGAATCCTAAAATACCATAATTCTGCAATTAATTATGAATTTTTCTCATCAATTGCTATTGTAATGACCTATTTTATGATCAGAAATATCAGCATCAGAGCAGTAAATAATTATTGAATATTACAAAACTGCTTGGGAAACTTGGTTCCTAGGTCACAAAGCCTACTGATGCTCACATCCAAATTTTTTTTTTTGCGGAAGAGAAAATCAAAGAAACACTAAATCTGTAAATGTTCACATTTAACCAAAAAATAAGATCTTATCTGTTAAGTAAATAGAGTGGTTTTACATAAGAACATACGAAATTTGGCAAACAAGAGTAGATCACTCAGTCCATCAAACATGTTTGTGTGAGCCTTGAAGAGAAGACTCTCTTGAAGAACAATTAAAAAAAGATAATAGGAACACCTCATTCAAAAACCTGGCTGTCAGTGGATGCAAGCCACCCAGTGCCAGGCAGAAAGCAAATTCAGTGGGGTGTAAAGTATAGTAGCATTGGTACTGAGGTGCACATATTATGTTTGGTCAATGCAAAAGACAACAGCCTGTAGCTAAAATATAGCTTAAAAAAGTTATATATATGTGACAGGTGTCTGGTCACGCTCACAGGTAATCTAACTTAGACACCATTTAAATATCCGACTACGCCACCCAGTTTTATTAAGAGACTGGGAACTCCTGAAATTTACCAATAATAGCACACAGGTTTCTTTAAATTGGGCGGTGAGTAAGCACACAATGAACGACACAACAGTAATTTCAGGAAAAGCAACAGTAACTTACACTGGACAATAATAAGTACATGAAAAAGATAAATGAACATAAAATCTAACAATATCAAGAACGAATTTCCTTTTTTTAAAAGGAAAACACACAGTCCACACTCTAAAAGTCCGTCAAAAACAGAATTGGAGGATACAACTTTTAGTGGTGCAGAGTCCAGTTTGCGCACTGTGTTACCCCAACACTTAATCGTTCAACTGTCTGTGGATGTACTCTGTTCACTAGACACTCATTTCACAACAGAAGTTTTGTCCAATCGTGGAATCCCTGTCACCTCGTCATTCTTTTTCTCCACTCTGGGCTCTTTGTGTTGCTGTGACCTAGGCACGCCTCACTTCTCGTCTGCCAGCTTTTCTCGGTCCTTTCACGCAGCTTCCCTCACTCGCTGGAACCACAACCATCTTCTTGTGGAGTTGTCTCTTCCTCCCTCGGGGTAAGTGTTGCCGTCCGTGTCCCACACGTCGCACCAGCCATGCACTCCATTCTGACAGTGAGCCCCTGTGCTCTCTGCGAGTCTTGGCAGTGTTCTCAGTGGACTGTCCCACTTTTGCCTTCTCCTGCCCAGAAACTTAAATCTCCTTCAGTCCCTGCCATTATCAGTTCTGGACAAATGGATTAAACAATGGCACATCTAAATTTCCTGGGTTTAACAATGAAAACACAAGTTAACAAAATGTATTGTTACCAGCTATTAATGAGTACAGATCTGCTGATTAGCAACCAATATTGTCAAACATGTTAATTTCCAAGACAGGTATCCTCCAAGGAAGGAGCAGTTCTGTTATCACAACTTGGTATTGTTTGTAATATCAGCCAGCCAAAAACTTCAAAGTGGTGACTCCTTTGCAATACAGCAAATACCTACAATCTGCAGACAGCCTTTTAACTTCTCACCCCCAGTGCCAACAATAGGTGCATATTTCCTGGTCATATTCTGGGTTTTAAATGTAATATTGACATGTTTCTTTTCCTAAGAGAGAAATGGAATGCCTCAGTGTACAAAAAATATCCCCCTCTGACATCTATATGAAAAACCAAACAAACGTACAGCAAAGAGCAAACATTCTTTTTTCATGAGGGGAAATAGGAAGAAATATAGCATGTGGCCCTCAGGGGTGCTGCAGCTCCCCAAACACCCAAAGCAATGGCCCAATATCAGAGCACATAACTTCCATCTGTTTTATATAATTTTGAGCGCAAGTCTGAATGTGTGTAATGTTTCTGATGCAATACAAGTGTGAGAAATGTATGAGAATGAATCAAGTTCTTCAGATGCAAAAAAGGTAATGCACGTAAAATACAAAATCTAAAATATTTTCCTCTATTTAAATAATGGTACAGGAAAAGGAACAAGATGCATCTTTTGAAAGTTAATGAATGTTAGCATAATGACTGTTTTTAACTTTCTTAAAGAGCTTACAACCAGTAATCAGAATGTTCTATTTTGTAAAAGTGCAAAAATGTAAGAAAGTGGTCTTCTAGTTACATCATCTTTCTTTGAACATCCGCAGTTGTAGCTGTAGTTGCATCATCACCTATTGTGTCCAGATGTGACAAGTGTCCTGCGGGTACTTTCAAGTAAGCAAACACATGCAAAGAAATTAAGCAGTGCTGCTCAAAATTAAATCAATGTTTGTTCCGGGTTGTTCATTGAAACAAACTTGATAGGAAAATCTGTAATAAAGTACACTTTTTACTAATAATTTGAAACATTAGTTATATACACAGGATTCCTAATATACCTGACGTTGCTTGTTTATGAACAGCATATTCCAGTAAAGATTAGACTCAAACAGATTCATGTGTAGATGTTTAATTGTTTATTGTTTAATTTACCAGAAGGACCAACAGGTGGCACACTGGTTTAATGGTTATTACTCTTCTGTCAAACATTACACAGATGTAAATGTTGATCCCTGATATGGCATTATTTGCATGTTCTTGCAATGTGCGTTGGTTTTCTCCACAATTTCAGTTTATATTTCCATATCTCAACATCTCTTCTTTTGTAAAATTTCATGAATTGATTCTGTGTGGGTGGTATAAATACATATGGTACGTACGCCTTGTGATGGACTAGTGTCCTGTTTTCTGCCTTATACACAGTATAGTTAGGAAAAGGCTCTAACTTCCTATAGCTGTGAAACAGAGAAGTCAGATTCCGTAAATTAAACTATAATAATCAGTTCACCTGCAATTTCACAGAAACTGACAGTAATGGTAAAATTAAACTACAACTAAAAAATAACTGAAGGCTTCAATGAAGAATGGCTTCCTAGTGTATCATATTTTATTCAAAAACAAGTATAATTTATTTTCTTGTATTTTTCTTTAAACATATTTTTATTCCAGACATGGCACTTATTGAAAACAATGCTAAAGTAGGTAGCAAGATAGCCGTATGTCTAAGCAAGCGTATGAAGAGAAATGGATTCCCTTCTGCACTTCATACAAAGAAGAACAAAACCCCTGAAAACCATAAGATGCCTGTGAGTATTCTTCCGGAAACATATACCGTATGTGATAACCAACTACCTAAAATAGAGCTTGTATTTATAGAGCATCATCTAAAAGTGAAATCAAATGTAACATGACAGTAGAATGCAAGTTATTTAAAATGTGCACTTTATGCAGTAAAAAAAAACATTTTTTTGAAAAGCCTCCGTGTTTGCATGATGCAGTTATCATTCACCAAGAGTAATTGGCATTCTCCCTGCATAAGAACAATGGACAGGTCTCAAATTCAATGGGCACATTTCTCAGTGTAATACAGTAAATCAAGGTGTCAGGAATGTGTCATTCATTTGCTTATCCTATTTTTTTGTTTGTTATTAATTTTTATTTCTGTTTGTTATTAAGTTAATCATTACTACAGTGACAAAATGATATGATGCTAAATGATTGCCATTAACATAACACATTTGCCATGTGACCAGTAACATCATGGCAGATGACATAAACTTTGTTTGCAACAGGAAAGACCTTGCAATCTTGTAGACATTATAGTAAAAGCAATCTATAGTTCTACAAAAGTAAACTTTCCAATGATTTTAATTTTGTTAGTCTTAAGATAATTGTAAAGTTTTCTATGGCTTAGTTTGGTTTTGTTTGATTGTTTTTACCAAAAATGCTCTGTAACAATCAGATCTCCAGGGAGCACAAAAAGGTTCAGAAGAAGTATCCTGAAATAGGTGATCAAGATGGTAAAGAAAGTCGCAAAAAACACAAAGCAAAAATTCCACATCCAGTAAAGTTGCGATAAACAATCAATAATGAATCATCTCACCAACTCACCCACAGTAGCACATGCAATGAACCGCAAGGGACTGTGTGTTTACTCAGCCTATATTGGATTGAGGGCAGTCCCTTGATGGAGATTGACAGGTGGCTTCACCTCTTAGGGAACCAACCCCAAAACACATGGAGCATAACAGAACCAGCATAGACACATAGAAATCAAATAATACACAAAACTAATAAAAAAAACACTGAATGCAAATAGATACCAAAAGTAACAATATTAACATAAACAAAGGAAATAAAGAATAACAAAAAAGAGACTAAACAGGTATCTGAACACCAGTTAGGCTAGGAACTCTGGCTGAACATAACAAGTTTTGTCTCTTAAAAAAAATGGTGAACTATATAATGACATCTTTTTAAAATTGCCTATTCTATTGAAAACATCTACTATCTTTTTTCTCCATAAAGTAAGACTTCTTCTTGCTTTCAGCCAATCACAAATAAAGACTTGTCCAGCCAGGGATACTCACTAACATCCGATTCGGACATAACACCAGAATAGATTATTGTATACATTGTTACTTGCCAGAGTACATCTTGAGAATCTGAAAGGGACTGATGAACAGTGGGATTTAGCAGCCAGGACACTGCCTACACAAAAGGCCAAATGATAGCTCATTGCTCAAATGGCAGCTGTTTGAAGCACACCACCTGATGGGAGAATTCTTACTCAGTTTGTGTTAATGATCTGCTTTGTCTCTGCACGTCTTCGCAAGCTCCGAATAGAAAAATTGGTAAGATTTTTTATTTTTTATTTTTTTATTTTCAGCTGGGAACTTTCATACTGTTTTTATGAATACTAAAATGCTATTTCATAGGACAATTCTTAGGTCATCAGTATATCCTCATTTAATGTATCCATTAATGGCATATTTTTCACACCTTACACATTTATGGCACAATTACAATCTTCTGAAAGAAGTTAAGGATATTTTTTTTTACTTTTAAGACTTGGAGTCTTGTCTTCACACTGCCACTGTCTGTGTTTGTTTCTAAGGGTACTGTCATTATGGAGCTCTTGACAACTATGATGATAGTTACATGATGGCTGCTAGTGTGGTGGACTGGGGGAGAGGGCATATTCAGGGCAATTCACAGCGGGGCCACGAGTTTGGAGCTTAGAAGTTCAACCCTGCTGGGGTCCGCGACCACCGCCAGGGTGCGCTTGGACAGTTTCAGAACCCAGGGTTGCAGCACTTCATCTGTCTCACTCCATTCGAGGAGCCAGAGTTGGGAGGAGGAAGATGAAGCTTGCTGGGAGAGAAGTAGAGGCAGCAGACTAAGAGAAGAAAAGAGTGTGACTGTGTTTATGTACTGTGCTATGTAGTGGGGAGCAAAGGGAAAGCGCTGTTTCACTTAAAATAAAGGTGTTTGCTGGACTTGAACTTGTGTCTGTCTGCGTGGTCCACACTAGGTACATGATACAAAAGATGGCTGCTGCTTGCATTTAACAAGTAAAAACTCAGGAAAGACTTACAAAGGATTAGCACTCAAGCAAATTAAAAAAGAAATACATTATTTGGGGAAAAACACTTCTTGTTGAGAACTCTAGTTTTGTATTAATTAGCAGTTTTGCCTAGGATTTTCATTTTGGGATTAGTTTCAGGTATATATTTAACAGACTTTGACTTTGACTACATTTTGCTCATCTTCGCTGCTCCTGAAAATAGCACAGTCCTATTGGATGTTGTTTCAGTCTGGTTTGAACATAATAAAATGGCCTATGTTGTTGATATTTTAAAATTTTTCCTTAGTTTATTTAGCAGCCACTGTTAATAGATTGCAAAAATCAATTTACCTGTACATGCTATGCGTTTGGGTGACAATAGAAAAGAATGTTCAGGTCTTGAAGGTGTTGAAAACTGAATCCTTCTTGAGATTGTGTCTTGTAAGGAGTATACTTATATATGATGCACTATACACACTAATTGGGTTTTGAAGGCCCCAGATTAGGAGGAACTAAATTAAACTGTCCCTAAATATAACAGCCCCGTTTACTATAAACTAATAGCGACGGCAATTTATTTATATATGTTCAATGTGGACCTTTCTAAGTAGGCGTATACAGCAGTTTGAGGACAATGTCTTGTACCGTATTAAACCTTCATTCATCACCTGACTTATTTTTTTTCTGAGGCTGTATGCACTGGGATTGACAAGGCATTTTTTAGTCCTGGTTTATGTCTTCATCCCATCCTTGTTTGAAGAATTACCTTTGCCATTGGAGTGGTTTTGCTTTGATGCTTTGCAGAGGTCACCTGTTGTCTTAAGTTTCTTTAATAATCTATCTCTCAATTCTCAGGTAGTGATTGGTGGGATTAATGTAGACTTCATTGCAAAAATGAAAGAAGAAAACATTGTGGTAAGTACTTGCTTGTGTCACTGACTAAAATATAGCTTACAATATATATTGTCATTGTCTAACCTGCTTAGTCCAGACTATGGTTGTGGAGAGTCTGGAGCCTATCCCAGCCAGCATAGGGTGCAAGGCAGGAGCAAACCCTGGACAGGACGCTAGTCCATTGCAGGGTGAACACACTCACTAAACCCACTCTAGGGACAATTTAGTGTCACCAACTCACCTAATCTCCATGTCTTTGAAAGGAAACCAAAGCATATGTAGGCAACCTGCACAGACACAAGAAGAACATGTAAACTCCTCACAGGGAGGACCTGGAGCATGATTGCTAGTCTCCATTCTGTGAGGCAGCAGTGCTACCACTGTGCCACCATGCCTGCCACTTACATTATTTAATAATCTTAAATTTAATTAAATTTGGAGAACTGCCCTAGTCAATTCACAATGCCGGACACGTTTTATCTAAATACATGTACATCATGTCTTTTAATAAATTATGAGAATAATATTTTGCAATACACAAGTGATTTTATTGTTCTAAGGGAATTTGCTGTCACAGAATGTTACACAAGATCAGAGGTACACAGGTGGCTGTGCTGCCCACACCTTAAAAAGATACATTATTAACTTATAATTCAAAGCTGTAGAGAATGTGTACTTTGAGTGAGACAGGCAGTCTTATGCTGCTCTGCAATGCTTATGTGATCTCTTGGAATTTCCTTCCATTCCTTTTATTACAAAATTCCTTACTCTTGAAATTCTTGGTTACAAAAAGTCTCAATTTATGAAATGCCATTTTATTTTTTTCTTGTGATTTTAAATATAACAGCCTGAAAATGCTTAGTTTTGCACCCTTAGTGTTAGACCCGAGCATCACTTGAGGTGTGTACACAGAGTTAAAAGCATTAGTCCTGGGTGTCACTCGGGCAACTGTATAGTTGTATCTCACGTTAGCATTAGACCTGAGGATTGCTCGGGATGTAAAAGGGCTAACAACGTATGTCCCGAGCATTACTCAGGCAATGGTATAGAAGTGTCTTATGTAAGTGTCAGGCCTGTGGACTACCTGAGCAATGGTACAGACACATCTTCTCCTAGCCTCATAATGGCATCTTGTAAGAACAGGTCAGCAGCCCAGGTGCTGCACACTCTTGACAGTGATACAAGCAGTGATGTTGAGAAGCTTCTCATCAGCAGTGATGAGGGAGTGAATCTGTTTTCAGACAGTGAAATTGAAATGGACAGTGAAACCGAAAGTGATTCTGATTAATCAAAAGTGACACTTGTGTTTCTTTTTCTATTGACCATGCTTCAAACAAACCAGCACCACCTTGTTTTGATTTTGTGGGGCAGCCAGGAATAAAAGTGAACGTTGACAGCCAAGATCCACTTACTTACTTGAATTTTTTTCTTGATGATGATGTGACCAAAAGAATTGTTGAGAGGAACCGTGCAGAACGGTGTTGGGTAAATGACCGTACACCTAAGCAGTTTTCCCGTTCAAAGATATACCACACAAAAGACATACTTTGACAGTATGTATGGTATCAGCATCATCATTCTTATTGTTATTATTCTTTTCACATTATTATTATTATTATTCATTGTTATTTGTATCATTATTATACTGTTTAGTGTTTTGCACGTTTTACAGTAGAAAGATGAGATTTATTAAAAATGTCATTTTTTTCAAGCCAAAAAATGCAATGCTTTTTACATGTTTATTTGAGAAATAATGTAACACTAAGGAGGTTAAACATTCCAGTAAAATGAATGAAGGGGAAAGGAACTTTAAAGTGATATAATGGTTTAAATGAATTAAAAAAGAACCAAAAGGATGTACCTACAAAGGCAATCCAAGGCAAACAAGTCCCAGTATGAAATCCACAAGCAAAATTCAGTAACAGGAGCAAAATCCAGGACCAGAAAATATCAAAAGAAAACAATACTTATAAATTCTCCAAACATACTGTAAACTCACCATGATCCACTGGCTGGTTCTTTTTCTTCTTCTTTTGTTAATTGGCGGTTGGTAAACCACACTTGTGGGTTCTCTCACACTGGCCTCCAGATAAAGGCAGAGGGAGGGGCAGTGATGTTAGAATGGTTCCGCCTTCTCAGGCTCCACCCACAAAGTACACAATTAAACTCACAATTTATGTCACAGTACATAAATACAAACATAACAGAAATGCATAACAATATAAAAAAATTCAAAAATGATCATAAAATATGAAAAACACACAACTCAAGATTGTTCTGTCAACAGTTCCTTTCATTATGTTAGCTAAATTGTTTGTTTTTCATTCTGAGCTATATAAGATGAACTGCTCAGATTTGCCCGTTCATAACACAAAAGGGTGGTGATTTGCTATGTTCCACAGAAATGGTCCTATTATCCAAGTAATACAGTTTCATTTGAGAAGTGTATGTCATATTATTAGAAAGTGTCCTGCTTGTTGAGGTAAAAATCTGCTTTTATAAAGCTTTTTAATCATTTAAGACTAAGAGGATTGCACAGTAAGACCAAAAGAAGCATTTGTTTAGGTTTTCCAGCATAGCGGTATATAAGTAATAAATTCTTTTTTGCAATATCTAAACTAATGTATTATCTTAAGAAAAATAAAATTCAAAGTACCCTTTGCCTGTCTGTGATGTAAAGAAAAATGAACTGCTTATAGTTTGATTTAATTGGCTGAGGATTGAAATTAATTTATCTATTCCAATGTATAACCTTTTACTCCACTATAAGGTTGTAGCAGAATTAAGGCAGAAAGTCTGAAACTCCCTGGAGATGGCTGGATAAACCTAATCAATTCCAAATGCATTTTTTGATAAGAAAATGGTATACCTTGAAAAGATCCACAGAAGCACAGAAAGAAAATGCAGACTAGTTGCAGATACTGATTGAGGCTAAATATATATCTAGGTCCATGGATGTGTGTATAAGTGGTGCTAACTACTGAGATAACCTTTGACTTGAATTGCCTGGGCAAACTAAAGTAATAAGACAAAATATGCTTTTCTGCAGCCAGTTAGAATTTTGCTCCTTGGTGAACTCAATGGCATGTTGTGCCACTGTAAGAGTTGAATTTGAACCCTGGTCCAATGTGCACCTGGCATGTGTCTGAGTCTCATATCCTTCTGCACTTATGCTTAAAAGCTGACACTGTTATTTTATTATTCATAATGATACATGTATTTCTTGTTATTTTACTGTATATAAACCCTTAAGAGAATAGTGTTATATTTATGGCATACCCTTCAATACTAAGTTTCCTGTTTTTGTACCCAGCTGGATCATAATATATATATATATATATATATATATATATATATATATATATATATATATATATATATATATATATATATATAAACTGCTCAAAAAATTAAAGGAACACTTTGAAAACACATCAGATCTCAATGGGAAAAGAAATCCTCCTGGATATCTATACTGATATAGACTGGGTAATGTGTTAGGAGCGAAATGATGCCACATCGTTTGATGGAAATAAAATGATCAACCTACAGAGCCCTGAATTCAAAGACGCCCCAAAAATCAGAGTGAAAAAATTATGTGGCAGGCTAGTCCATTTTGCCAAAATTTAATTGCAGCAACTCAAAATTGTGCAGCACTTTTTATGGCCCCTATGTTCTTGTATACATGCCTGACAACATCGGTGCATGCTTCTAATGAGATGACAGATGGTGTTGTGGGGGATCTCCTCCCAGATCTGGACCAGGGCATCACTGAGCTCCTGGACAGTCTGAGGTGCAACCTGGTGGCATTGGATGGACCAAAACATAATGTCCCAGAGGTATTCTATTGGATTTAGGTCAGGAAAGTGTGGTGGCCAGTCAATGGTATCAATTCCTTCATCCTTCAGGAACTGCCTGCATACTCTCACCACATGAGGCCAGGAATTGTCGTGCACCAGGAGCCACTGTACCAACATAGGGTCTGACAATGGGTCCAAGGATTTCATCCTGATACCTAATGGCAGCCAAGGTGCCTTTGTCAAGCCTGTAGCGGTCTGTGTGACCCTCCATGGATATGCCTCCCCAGACAATCATTAACCCACCACCAAACTGCTCATGCTGAATGATGTTACAGGCAGCATAATGTTCTCCATGGCTTCTCCAGACCCTTTCACTTCTGTCATGTGCTCAGGGTGAACCTGCTCTCATCTGTAAAAAGCACAGGGCACCAGTGGTGCATCTGCCAATTCTGGTATTCTATGGCGAATGCTAATCGAGCTGCATGCTGCTGGGCAGTGAGCTCAGGGCCCATTAGAGGACATGGGGCCCTTGGGTCACCCTCATGAAGTCTTTCTGGTTGTTTGGTCAGAGACATTCACACCAGTGGCCTGCTGGAGGTCATTTTGTAGGGCTCTGGAAGTGCTCATCCTGTTCCTCCTTGCCCAAAGGAGCAGATACTGGTCCTGCTGATGGGTTATGGACCTTCTATGGCCCTCTCCAGCTCTCCTAGAGTAACTGCTTGTCTCCTAGAATCTCCTGTATGCCTTTGAGACTGTGCAGGGAGACACAGCAAACCTTCTGGCAATGACACGTATTGATGTGCCATCCTGGAGAAGTTGGACTACCTGTGCAACCTCTGTAGGGTCCAGGTATCGCCTCATGCTACCAGTAGTGACACTGACTGTAGCCAAATGCAAAACTAGTGAAGAAACAGTCAGAAAAGATGAGGAGGGAAAAATGTCAGTGGCCTCCACCTGTTAAACCATTCCTGTTTTGGGGGTCATCTCATTGTTGCCCCTCTAGTGCATCAGTTGTTAATTTCATTAACACCACAGCAGCTGAAACTGATTAACAACCCCCTCTGCTACTTAACTGACCAGATTAATATCCCATAGGTTTCACTGACTTTATGCTATACTCTGATTAAAAAGTGTTCCTTTAATTCTTTTGAGCAATATATATATATATATATATATATATAGGCCATTGTTCTTTTCTTTTTGACCAGGACTATAAATCAAATTGTGGTCATCTAAGGTATCAATATCTGCTATGTCCCGTTAGCAACTAGGTGTAACCAATCATGTTAACATTTTTCTGAATTTGTAATGTATTCCTGTTAAAGAATAGAGACCTAATCAATTGATTGTATAAATACAGCGCAGAGGAGACTTTTTTCTTTGCAAAAAACACTAATATGATGTTTTTTGCCTCTTCGGGGATTTAGATAAAGAATAACGATCGATGCTTTCTCCTGCCAGTGTTTTATTGCTTAAACCAGGGCATTCCAGTTTGGGTGGGTTGGTGTCTGTATTCATAATTTTCTTCCACACCACACCTTGAGTATGGCAAATGTGCTATACAAATGAATTATTATTATTATTATTATTATTATTATTATTATTATTCAAATGTATTGAGCTGTACATCTTAGCTGCAGGCAAAATGAAGCGTAAAGTGCTCAGATAATTCAATTGATTTTATTTTATTTTATTTTGAAATTTGCACTGGCAAACACTTTTCTTGATCTTGTACTGAGGGAGTACTTCAGATTCCTGAGTGGTGATAGGGCCAGAACATGCACTGACCCAATCACTCCCTACAATACCAAACAAAAAGAACAGAACTGAAATGCAATACATTTGTCTATCACTCAACATCTGTGTGCGCTACCTCATCCACATCTGCTAAAGCTGATGTTACTAACAAACCATGGTTATGTTGATTTATATTATAAATTATGACTAAGGAGTGTGTCAGTATCAGTGGTTATTATCAGTTAATTGTTTTCTGCACTAATTAGTTATTGAAAGTTTCCTCAAGAAAAATGTGTCAAATTCCTAAGACTTTCGAGGTTGACAAATGTCACTACACTTTGGTGTTTGAAATTGCTTTGTAGGCGGCACAGTGGTAGCGCTGCTGCCTTGCAGTAAGGAGACCTGAGTTCACTTCCCGAGTCCTCCCTGCATGGAGTTTGCATGTTCTCCCAATGTCTGCATGGGCTTCCTCCCAAAGACATGTAGGTTAGGTGCATCGGCGATCCTAAATTGTCCTGTGTGTGTATGTGTGCCCTGCAATGGGCTGGTGCCCTGCCCGGGGATTTGTTCCTGCCTTGCGCCCTGTGCTGGCTGAGATTGGCTCCAGCAGACCCCTGTGCTAGGATATAGCGGGTTGGATAATGGATGAATTTCTTTGTGATGGCTATTCCACATATTGGAGAGTTTTTGTAACCTAATAAATAATAAATCCTGTTTATGGTTTTTATTATTTTTTTTTTTAAACTGCCCCTGTAGGATTCTGTATTAGAAAATGTGGATTTAGAAAATTAATCGATGCGTGAATGAAGAACTGGAAAACTCTTTGAGATTTACAGCCTAGAGCCTGCTCCAATCAAGTTCCCTTTGAAATGGCAGGCTTGGTAGTTTTGAACTTCATGATATGTAGTAGAGTACCACCTACTGTATTTCATAGGGGCGGTTTCTGCTGTGACTTAATGGTTTCCTGCTCTCCTTTTTCATGGCTTCTATCTCTGTCTCTAACTCTCTTTAACTTCCATGCCTACTGTGGAATAATTTTAGGAATAATAATAAAGATATCTTATACTGGTTAAATATTCCATCATAAAATGTAACTTCCCCTTAGGAGAGAGTTAAAAATATAAACCTTTAACAGAATGATGTAGTTAAATTTGTGCATAGGGTTTTATAGAAAAGTAAAATAATGCAGTTATTTTTTTAAGTGGAACAGTAATAGTTTTCTATCTTTTAATAACAAAAAGCGCTCTCTCATGAATGAGCTTTGGAAAATTGCAACATGAAATAATGACTGGTGACATCACTGGTCTAGTATGGAGCTAATGGAGGAAGCCAAATTCCAGGAATCAACACAATTTTGAGTTCTTCCACCAGCTCAATACTAAAAAAGTGAAATCATAGGTGTGCTCTTTTCTGGTAAAAGTGCTCATGTGAAATAGTACTTTTCACTATTGAAAGATTGAAAAAACAGACTCTTCTCATTTAATATTTACTTGAGGATCAATAGTGTATAAAATACTATATGGAAATGACAAATTTCTTATATAAAAAATATCCTTTCAACTTTTCCAGATGGGGGAGACAAACCTTGGAATTATTTCCCAGTCATTTGGAGGTGTTGGTAGAAATCTGGCAGGTATGCTCCATAAATATCAGTATTCACTTTTGCTGCCTTTTCATTAACTCTAGGAACCACATAGCACTCTTCACATAGTATACTTTCATAAATAATATGTGACTCTCAATGACTTAACAGAAACAATTTGGAGCAATAAAGTTCTGTCACAGTAGTGACCAGAATATTCCCAATTGGCAGTGGAGGAGAGACATTCCAGCTAGCAGCTTTCCTGAAGGGGTTGGGGACTTCTGGAAAGCTTACACTCAGTTATAATATGAGGAGTTACAATTGAAGAAGTTACAACTGGCCTCCCCAATCCTCCTGGTCAATCTGAAATGTTTGAAGTACATGCTGTTTCCATTACTTTTTTTCTGGAATCATTAGTCATGGTCCATTTTATATGTAGAACCTGTGCCAACCTGAGAAATCCTCAGTGAGGTCAGTGTGATGTCTTAGTCACTGATTGGTCTTAGTCTCTTTTTATCATTTATCATGTACTTTAGTAATTTTGGTCTGCACATCATTTTTTGTGCTTATTTGAGTTGTATGAATATATTTTGTTTCATTCTCACATGTATACTTTATCTAATGTGTTTTCATATTTACATTTTTATGTTAGACCATAAGCAACATGCAAGCACTCAGTTAGAATAATTAACTTAATTTAGGTGCTTTGATCTGTTATGAAGTGCTTCATATATGAGAATAGCAAAGAAAGTACAGATACTAGGACCTTGCACAGTATTAAATGATGCCAAGAAAAACTGAAAATTAAAAAAAAAAAAAAAGATTTATTAACATTGCCATTATTTACTTTTTTCCTACCACATAGGTAAGTGTTAACATGTTCCTTACTTACATAATGCTTAATTTGGTCATCTTGCTTATAACAGAAAAATGCCCGGAATCATGAGATTTTCCTCAGCCTGGTTTTAGTGAAAAGGGGGTGTTGAAGAATAGATAGAGGAGTATTGAAGCTAACAAGGACCCAGGCCTAGTTAGACAATATAAAATCAGAAAATACTCAACAACTCAAAGAACATTGTCTGCTATAGATGTTCGAATTGCTGCTATATTCAATAAAAAACTTGAAATAGAAGGCAAAAGAATTTATAATAATAATAATTTATAATAAGTTCTAAATTGGAATTTTACAAAGCATAAAACTGATGTGAATATTCAGACTGTGGTGATAATGTATTGTTGTGTAATTTTAGATTGTCTGACCCGTTTGGGGGAGCAGCCCCTTTTAATCTCTGCTGTGGGTGAAGATGTGTATTCTGATTCTGTGTTTCACTATTGCAGGCATATGGTAAGTGTTTGTAATTGGTACTTGAAGTAGTAGTTAAAGTTAAAATGTAAAAAAATGGCTTAAATCAACATTAGATCACCTATATGTTTTGTGACCAAAATCTATTTCCATCTTCAGTCTTACTAACTTACAGTAATTTTGAAGTTCGTAGCAAGTAGAAGCATCTTTTGAATGGTGAAAATGATCATTGCAATGGCACAACCCTTTCTAGATTAACATGGGGTCTGTTTCTGTCCCACTGCAAAGGACAGTTACAGCCTGCTGGTTATCCAACAGCCACAGGGTAATGACAAACTACTATCCAGAATCACGTTACATGAATGTTAAGACACAAATATCCATGCCATAGTTCACAATATAATCCAGTCACATTTAAATAATTTATAGAAGAAAAACAGATCTGCAGTACATGTTATTGAAGTGATCATTGTTTCACCTGTGGACTATGCCCGGCAGTTTATCCCGGCCAAGACCCCCAAGCCGCCAGATGGAGCCCTCCCTGCAATGTGGAGATGCCCCGAATTCTAGCAGGGCATCATGGACTTTGTTTGGAGTTGTAATACACAGCCCTGCTGGATAACGTCGGGGCCGCCAGGGGCCGCTGCAGGGAGGCACAGAGACATTTGGTGTTCCTACAGCCCGGAAGTACTTGCCGGTCACAAGGACGGAAGGAATAAAGTGCTTCCGGGCTGACAAAGAAAGAAGAGTTTTGATTTGACCCGAAAGTGCTAGGAAGTCACATGGACTGCAAGTCAAGGAGCAGTCGTGGACTATAAAAAAGACAAGGAAACACCAGAGCGTTGAGCTGAGACGGGTGGAAGGAGCGCAGCGCGTCTGGGAGTCGGAGGATTGGTTTATTGATTATTTAGTATTGTTTATTGAGAATAGTGGAATGGTGGTGCTTTGTGCACTTGATTATTATACTAAATAATAATTGTTGGACTTTTACCTGGTATTTAGCGTGGTACCTGAGGGTTCGAGGGAGCAAAAGTGCCCCTACAGCCACACACCCTGGGGTCAAATTACAAAAATACATTTCCTAAGAAAACATCAAGAAACACATACAGTATTACATTAATATCCTGTTTCTAAACCCATATACAATGACTTTTATTTGACCAGATAAAGTGTGTTTAGGAATTGGCGTTGAGCAATTTAGTGCACTATTATATCATAACGTGGTAGACTGGTGCAAGTATAAGGAAACATGGGTGATTATGAGGACTGGCAACCCGTCCAGTGATGGTTCCTGCCTTAAGTTCAGCATTGCCAGGAAAGGCTCTGGCCCATGTGACCCTGAAGTAGATAAGTAAGTTTGAATTTAAGCAAGGCCAAATGTTCTTACATACTTCTGATAGGTTTTGTATTATTTCGACTAGAATTGACTCTTGCTGAGGCCTATGTAGAATTTTTACAATCTCCCTGTTTCATTATTAGTTTTTTGCTGTTATTCCGATTATCCCCCTTGCTTCCCAAAAAGGAGAATTTTGCATCAATTGATAATTCAAAATTTTATAAGCATCCTCTTCTGGGTTAGATCCTACTTTATTCCAAGTGCTTCCAGAGTGTGTTCTCACTCCCTGCATCCCTAACATTGGATTTATGAGTTACGGTAAATGAATAGGCCAGTGGTAGATCCACATTCTGACCTTTGTTGTGTTTCAGGTTTAGGGAAATCATGGGCCCCATGCATTATTTAATTAGGTAGCTTCTCAAATGGCTTTAATCAACATCTGCAATCTTTTTGGCTCTTGAGATAAACAAAATATGACATCACATTGCTTAACATGCAACCAAACTTGTAAGGAAGATCCTTATAACATCAATCAGTACAAAATGTGTGTAGCCCAAAGGGATTCACAAGTTATCTGCTTTTTGTCAAAGCAGCAGACCTAGTAAGCAGAGGATAATTCAGTTGTATAAGGGAATGTGCTTGATCTCCATTCAGGCCTGCATACATTTTAGCAGTTGTCCTCCTCAATTGCTCCCATTTTATACTGTGTTTTCATTAGGCATTGAGCCACACAGTTGACAATGATATTAGTTGTTTATTTACCTAGATGCAGTATTTTTGATAGCAAGTTCAATTTCCTTGTCAAATGCAAATAAATCGGTCACCATGAAAGTGATTTTCAAATGAAGAGTAAACATATAAAGTAAAGCCTCATTGCCATCCACTACCATAAAGAATAAAACATGACGTGTGTCTAAGATTAAAACACTAGTACGTTTTGCCATAATGCAACCCAAGGCTTCTGTTTTTTTACTGTTAAGTAAGCAATGGTGATAGTTTAAAAAGGTTATAAGGTGATAAAAATATAATATTCTAGATATGAAGCTGAGATATATCTCAAGTAAGAATCAATGACAATTTTTGATTTTTTCTGTTTAAGATTTCCATTAAGATCTACCAGTGGTAAGTCCAAAAAAAGGTAATTTTCAAACAACAGTCCCAGCATCCTCAAATTATGGATTCTGAAAATCCATTAGCTTGCCTAACAAAGAGACATATCCATGGTGGGTGCAAATTTTGCAGGCATCTACACATGAATGTGGAACCAACAATGACACAAACTTTGCTGATGGCACAATAGTAATGTGTTTGATTAACAACAATGACAAGGCATCAACGATAGGGTGGAGATTGATGTGAAGACAACAATTGGTTCCTCAAAGTTATTACTGATAAAAATATTAATGGGTTAGCTTAAAGAAGAATTACCAAGTTTAAGCTCTTAAGGGTTAATATTAATGATGATTCCTTAAGTTCCCAAAGCATCATCTATTTATTTGTGTATCTAATGGTTATTTATTGTGATTTTTACCTTCACCAACTTGTGTCAATTAAAATATACCATGCTGCTGTATACATATCTGTACTAGAACAATTTTTCACAACACATGTATCTCATGACTCTTGTATTGTAGCAATTGCATTGCCAGTATTATACTATACTTTCAAATTTTTCTTTAATGTATACTTTCCCTACTTAAAAGTAAAACATTTACCTCATAAGTGTACACTATCACTTTTAGTCAGCAGTACCCAATCTCGAGTATCACATGTCCCTGGAATGTTGCAGCGTCCATATTTTCTCAAAATAGGTATAGTACAGTATCCCATACAGCTTTGTCAAATACTGTATATAATAAGGTGTTCACACATGTACAAATAATATAAAATCCTATTTCACAGAATATATTATGGACATTAAGTGGAGCTTACCTGTATTGAGTTTCCTAAGTCTAATTTACAGCCTTAGTTTAACTGTAGTATAGTGGTGAGCAGTCGTTAAGAGTAATTTACTGATACCATATGCCAATGCCAGTTTGTGAACAGTGTTCAGATGATAAACATAGTCACTACACATCTGTCAACCAATTGCTTAACTGACATTTCACTAACTATGGAAAATCTATGATTCTGAAAGTCCTGATAAAAGCTGAATTTTCCATTTGTGAACTATTGCTTTGTCTGCTTCAGTTGCTTTATTGCCAGAGTAGTGGGTTGTGATGAGAACACTGCTGCTATTTTTTGCAGCAAAGACACAAGGAATAGTGGAAAGGTAATTTTCTGCCAGTTTGTGTCTTAAAATAGGATTTTTTTTACAGGAAATACCAATATTTATTTATAGAGCACATTTCTACATAAAAGTGTAGCTTAAAGTGCTTTAAAAATAGGTAAAGAAAAGTTACAGTTACAAAAACAAATAAAAGGCAGAAATGGAAGAATCTTCAATGGAGTGAATATAGATTAAGTTACATCAAGTTCATTGTTTTAAATGTTATATGTATAATTAAGTGCCCTTTTTCTCACTGCTATCATACACTGCAGGATTATTTGTGGTTTCTACAGCTATACCTGGGCTCCTGTAATGCTGTTTGTGTATCATGGTGTGTGATATTATTTCTAGGTATATTTTTAAAACTTAATACAATTAATTTCAATTTAACTTATTCCATATACAGCATTTACCTTTTAAATGGCTTCATGTGCATATATAGTTTCTTATTCTTCTTCCTAAGACTTTTTGTGCCTTGTGGTACATAAGGCAGAAATCTGATGATGCCAAGCAGATTTGTCAAGTGCCAGTGATTGTGCTTCTGTGCAATTCATATCCAATAGGTGAAGGTCCTTGTTAGTGTTCTCCGCCCAGGTCGTCCTTGGCCTGCCTGGTTGGCGTTTTCCAGGAAGGTCTCACTACATGGCTTGTTTGGGTAATTTGCTGTTGTTCATATGTATTAGATGGCTGAACCAAGGCAGGCATCTTTTCTGTAGTTTGAGACAAATGGGTAACTGGGCAGCTCTTGTCCTGACTATATCTGTAGTGGTCATTTCTTGTCATAGTATGTGCATGATTCAGTGTAAGCAGTGTGAATCAAAGCCATCAAATTTAGTGTGTTGTGCCTTAATGAAGGACCATGTCTTAACTCCATATAGAAGAACTGGGATGACAGCACTGTTATATACTTTTATCTTGGTATATATGGAGATCTGCTTATTGTCCCAAATTTTCCTCAATCTGCTTATGGTACAGGATGCCTTGCCAATGCGTGTCTTGACATCAGTCATAATGTTGTTGTAGGTAAGCAAGCTTCCAAGATAGGTGAACTCTTGAATGTTGTCCACTTGATTGCCAAAGATGTATAACGAGGAACCTGAAATATTTATTTCCATCAAT
The DNA here is from genome assembly GCF_016835505.1 of Polypterus senegalus. Lineage (NCBI taxonomy): Eukaryota > Metazoa > Chordata > Cladistia > Polypteriformes > Polypteridae > Polypterus > Polypterus senegalus. Next base: position 165,973,095 of record NC_053164.1, on the reverse strand, counting down.
TTAGTTTTTTTTTTAAAGGCAGTGTTTATGCTGAAACATACATAGTGCCACCAATAACCAAATTGTTTACTTGGCAGAATTGCACAAATCACTCTCTATTGCATTTTGAGTGCTGACACCATGCAGACCCATCACCCTATCCCAGCAAACATTGTCAGAACTGGCCTTTGTATTCAGATCACTGATCAACACCTTGATATTGTGCTGTGGGATTCTGTTTACCACATCTTCTAGGGTATTGTAGATAGCGTGTTTTGATGCTTCATTGACATCTTCATTTGGGCTGTAGCACTGAATGATGAATACTTTGCCGTGCCTTGTGATAAATCTCATAGTAATAAGTTATTCGTTGACAGGTTCCCATTGTGACAAGGCGTTTGATGATGTGCTTGACAGGATGAGAGCAAGAATTTGGCTGTGGTTTCCATCCTCTCTGCTGGAATGCAATACCATAATCCCATCAATAACCTGCCTTTTGGCATCAGTCTTACATATCTAATTCCAAGGATGTCAAGATTGTAGCATTTCATTTCAGAAATGACTTTTGCGCATCTGCTAGGTGCATTGGGAGTTTATATGCTCCATCAACCCACTTTCATTGTTCTGCAAGCTGTAAACACCCTGTTGGTTGTTGCAAGCACACTCATTGGAGCCTGAACTTCTTTTGGCTGAGATTCGTCATAATGTGAGTATGCTCACTCTGCTGTATGAGGATGGGAGACAAGCCCAACCTTAACCCTCCCTACTTTATCCAGGCTTGGGACCGGCAAGGGTAACTAAGGTAGTTGCATATATAACTACACATAGAAAATTATTTTTATATAGTTTTTAGGTTATCTGGACTCATAATCCAAGTATAGCACATGGTAACATAAAAAATATAAACTAAACTAAATAAGGATAACTTGGTAATGGGAAAAGGAAAACATAACTTTACAGATCTCTTACAAAATAAAGACCTGGAGGTTTACAGTTATTGAAAGCCTTGTCAAGTCATTGTATTGCATATGGAGAATTGTAGGATTCTATTGTCTCTGCCCTGTCTGAAGTGCAATTAATTTGGTCAAAGTAATAGTACAATACAATACAATACAGTTTATTTTTGTATAGCCCAAAATCACCCAGGAAGTGCCACAATGGGCTTTAACAGGCCCTGCCTTTTGACAGCCCCCCAGCCTTGACTCTCTGAGAAGACAAGGAAAAACTCCCAATAAAAACCTTGTAGGGAAAAATGGAAGAAACCTCGGGAAAGGCAGTTCAAAGAGAGACCCCTTTCCAGGTAGGTTGGGCGTGCAGTGGGTGTCAAAAGTAGGGGGTCAATACAATACAATATACAGAACAGAACAATTCCTTAAGACAGCATAATAATAAAAATTTTAGAAGTACGGTTTAACAGTAGATGATATGACATAATTAGGTTTGGATATTTTTAGAGTCCTGGAGACCTCATCCATCTAGCTGCCTCCCCATTTGGCCATGCCACGGCTGAAACGTTGATCCGATGAAAGGACCCCTCTTTCCCATGATTCCTGTGATCCTCCATCAGGGATGACTTTACCATAGGCAGGCAAACAACTTGGCAGGTGGGCCGTGGCACCAATGGCCACATTTGGGTACCGGGAAAGAAACAGAATAGGTGAGGGTTAGTATTCAAATATAATTATCATGTTACTTATGTTATAGTGCTAATGACTAACAACAGAGATGCAGTATGTACAGTTAATCAGCAGCTCTAGTCAGGATATGCTAAACTGAAGTAGTGAGTCTTCAGCCGGGATTTAAAGGCTGAGACTGAAGGGGCATCTCTTATGGAAGCAGGAAGACCATTCCACAGTTTAGGGGCCCTGTAACTAAAAGCTCGACCTCCCACTGTTATTTTATTAATCCTTGGAATCCTAAGCAGACCGGCATCTTGAGATCTTAATGTGCTCAGGTTTGTAAGTCATGATAAGTTCAGACAAGTAAGCGGACCTTGGCCATTTAATGCTTTATATGTTAAAAGGAGGATTTTGAAATCTGCCCTAAATTTAACTGGGAGCCAGTGTAAAGATTTAAGAACTGGGGTTATGTGTTCATATTTTCTTGTTCTTGTAATAATTCTTGCAGCGCATTTTGGATTAACTGGAGGCTGTATAGAGAACAGTTTGAACAGCCAGTGAACACCGCATTGCAGTAGTCAATCCTACTAGAGATAAATGCATGAATTAATTTCTCACAATCCTGTTTATTTAGAAAGCGCCTTAATTTCCTAACATTTTTAAGATGGAAAAAACATGTTTTGGACGACTTTGTAATATGCGCTTTAAATGACATGCTAGAGTCAAAGATAACTCCTAGATTGCGGGCTGATTCAGTAAAATTAATTGGGATTCCAACTGAGTTAAATGAGACAAAATATTGCTGTGATCAGCGTCATTCCCTCCAACAATTAACATCTCTGTTTTATCTGTATTTAAAGACAAGTAGTTCTCATTCATCCATTCCTTTAATTCACTAACACAACTAATTAAAGACAACATCGGAGAAACTTCATTTGATTTAAATGAAAGGTATAACTGGGTGTCATCTGCATACGAGTGAAAATTAACATTATGTTTCCTAATGAGAGATCCCAGTGGAAGCATGTAAAGTGAAAACAGTAAAGGTCCCAGTACTGAGCCTTGCGGACACCATATTGAACTTCTGTGTATAATGATGGAGTACTGTCTGCACATTTCTGTACATACTGGAATCGATTTGATAAATAAGAACTAAACCAAGCGAGCACGGGCCTGTAAGCCCTACATCGTTTTCTAGCCTGTGCAGTAAAATAGAATGGTCAATGGTGTCAAATGCTGCACTTAAGTCCAACAACATAATTACAGTGGAATTTCCTTCATCAGAGGATATCAGAATGTCATTTACAACCCGTGTTAGTGCCGTTTCTGTACTATGACCAGTGCGAAAGCCAGACTGGAATTTCTCAAATAAATTGTAATGCGTAAGGTGTGACTGAAGCTGACTGGCGACTACTTTCTCTAGTATTTTAGAGAGAAATGGTAAATTTGAAATAGGCCTATAGTTATTTAGTATGTGTGGGTCTAGGTCTGACTTTTTAAGTAAAGGTTTAATGACTGACACTTTTAGTGCATCAGGTACGGTGCCATGCAGTAATGAACTATTGATAACGGTTAGAATAGGTGCTGCAAGAACATCCATTGCACTTTTTACTAGTTTTGTTGGCACTGGATCTAGGGAACAAGTAGTGGGCTTCATTTTAGTAATTAAAGTTAAGACTTCCTGCTCAGTTACAGGATTAAAATTACTAAAGTGCTGAATGCAATGTGCAGCAGGGTCTGCTAAGCTAGTATTTGGTTTGTACTGTGATGCTGAGATCTGGGATCTTATATTTTTAATTTTCTCATTGAAGAAGTTCATAAAGTCTGTACTGCTAAGATCTGATGGTATTTTGCATAGTGATAACAAGTAGCTCCTCAGGGCTCGTGGTGGCCAAACCCTGCTGAATTTACTTCACCTTGAAATTGTAGGAATGTTCAGGAATTTTTGCAAGCTCTGTAAATGAAGTCAAAGGGGAAATATAAACTGAACTAGTTTTGAGTGTATTATAATGGTGCAGGAGTCTTTTAAATGTCTCTGGAAGCTAGGTAAAAATCTGCCAATTATGCTGGACAGAATATTGTAGGCAAAAATGTGACTTGAGCTGTGAGGCAACAGTACTAACCACTGGGAGAACAAAAAAGAAACTAATAGAATTAAATACCAGAGAAGTAATAGTTGAATACTGTGGCAGACGAGAAGGATGCATAAATTCAGTAGGACTTGTATCCCAAACATTTGAAGCAGGTGGCTGGGTTAAGCAATATAATGCTAAAAAATACAAACATAAAAGTGTGCCTTTTCTACTTCAGTGTAAACCAATGTAAATTATGACATAATAAAGGCTAATTTCTGTCATGTCAAATATTGTAATTAAATTGTATATTAATTACTTCAGAGCTACAATTTTTGGATTTTGTGAGACGGTTTCGCTGTGAAGCTTGCAATACGGGGGAGAAAATATCAAAATCCCGTGAATTAAACACAGTCGATGTGAGAAGTATTCTATTGATCAAAGTGGCTCTACAGCTATGAAGGACAAAGAATTCTGGGAAATCAAGATACAAAGCCCTGCCCATTGACCGTGCTGTTTGTTGAGAACTTGAAAATGAAAAGTGGAAATGTCTCTTACCTTTCATTTTTGCAGCTTCACTGTGGCTCAGGTTGAAAATGAAATTTCAATGGGGTTATTTCATTTTCATTATCATTTTTGCAGCATTTTTGCATGCAGACTTTGAAAATGAAATTGCAAAAGAGAGATTACATTTTCATTTTTTCAGAAAATACCTTCAATACAGGTACACTATAAAGCTACACTATACGGTATACACAGCAGAAATACTGATATACAAAGTTAACAGTATGCAAAAAATAAAATGTAAACCACAAGCACAGGTACAGTATACAGTGGTGCTTGAAAGTTTGTGAACCCTTTAGAATTTTCTATATTTCTGCATAAATATGACCTAAAACATCATCAAATTTTCACTCAAGTCCTAAAAGTAGATAAAGAGAAACCAGTTAAACAAATGAGACAAAAATATTATACTTGCTTATTTATTTATTGAGGAAAATGATCGAATATTACATATTTGTGAGTGGCAAAATTATGTGAACCTCTAGGATTAGCAGTTAGTTTGAAGGTGAAATTAGAGTCAGGTGTTTTCAATCAATGGGATGACAATCAGGTGTGAGTGGGCACCCTGTGTTATTTAAAGAACAGAGATCTATCAAAGTCTGCTCTTCACAACACATGTTTGTGGAAGTGTGTCATGGCATGAACAAAGGAGATTTTTGAAGACATCAGAAAAAGAGTTGTTGATGCTCATCAGACTGGAAAAGTTTACAAAACCATCTCTAAAGAGTTTGGATTCCACCAGTCCATAGTCAGACAGATTATGTACAAATGGAGGAAATTCAAGACCACTGTTACCCTCCTCAGGAGTGGTCGACCAACAAAAATTACTCCAAGAGCAAGGTGTGTAATAGTCGGTGAGGTCACAAAGGGCCCCAGGGTAACTTCTAAGCAACTGAAGGCCTCTCTCACATTGGCTAATGTTCATGTTCATGAGTCCACCATCAGGAGAACACTGACCAACAATGGTGTGCATGGCATGGTTGCAAGGAGAAAGCCACTGCTCTCCAAAAAAAACATTGCTGCTCATCTGCAGTTTGCTAAAGATCATATGGACAAACCAGAAGGCTATTGGAAGAATGCTTTGTGGATGGATGAGACCAAAATAAAACTTTACAAACTTTGGTTTAAATGAAAGCGTCATGTTTGGAGAAAGGAAAACACTTTATTCTAGCATAAGAACCTTATCCCATCTGTGAAACATGGTGGTGGTAGTATCATGGTTTGGGCCCGTTTTGCTGCATCTGGGCCAGGACGGCTTTCCTTCATTGATGGAACAATGAATTATATCAGAGAATTCTAAAGGAAAATGTCAGGACATCTGTCCATGAACTGAATCTCAAGAGAAGGTGGGTCATGCAGCAACACAACGACCCTAAGCACACAAGTTGTTCTATCAAAGAATGGTTAAAGAAGAATAAAGTTAATGTTTTGGAATGGCCAAGTCAAAGTCCTGACCTTAATCCAATCAAAATGTTGTGGAAGGACCTGAAGCCTGCAGTTCATGTGAGGAAACCCACCAACATCCCAGGGTTGAAGCTGTTCTGTATTGAGGAATCGGCTAAAATTCCTCCAAGCCAGTGTGCAGGAATGATCAAAAGTTACTGGAAACGTTTAGTTGCAGTTATTGCTGCAAAGGGGGGTCACACCAGATACTGAAAGCAAAGGTTCACATACTTTTGCCACTCACAAATATGTAATATTCGATCATTTTCCTTAATAAATAAATGACCAAGTATAATATTTTTGTCTCATTTGTTTAACTGGTTTCTTTTTATCTACTTTTAGGACTTGAGTGAAAATCTGATGATGTTTCAGGTCATATGTATGCAGAAATGTAGAAACTTCTAAAGGGTTCACAAAATTTCAAGCACCACTGTAAAACATCTAACAGGGTATAAGGTAAAAGAACAAAATTAATTCTTTGTAGGGCCTTCACGCCTAGCAAATCAAGAAAGAGAATGAAGGCATAATCTTACGGAATAGTAGGGACAATGGAAACTCATAAGTGAAGCCAAAGAGAACCACTGGATGTTCAGTCTGAAATTAAATAATAAAGCAAATGAACCTCCCTAATAGGCCCATGACAAGAGAAAAGAAAGAACCCTAAAGTTAATGAGCATTTTCTAAGAGTTGCTTAATGGTGCTTTAGAACAGTAGAGAAATCCAGCAGAAGATCTCTGGGTAGGGATGCTCTCATTGACCGACAGATTTACACTACAAAAGACTCGATCAGTGATCAGTGAATTGGAAAATTAACAAAAAACAATCTTTTCAGCCCATTTTTTCTAAACTTTACTGTAAATTAATTGTAGAGCTCCTTTACACAAGATAATACAGTAATTGAGCCAGTGTGTGTCTTTTTTTTTTGCAGAGAACTTCCTGTATGTTAACATGTTAGCAGGTTGGATAATGGATGGATGGATGGAAAAAAAGTTGTACTGAGTTTATTATTTGTGTGTGTCACGTAGAATAGGTTTTGGTAAGAAACAAGTACTGCATAATTAAAATGGTTTGGGGGTCAGGAAGGACTCATTACAGGCTCCCCTCCTTAAATACAAACCCGGGCTTATAACTTACCAAGTGAAGAGTGTGAAAGGGACACACAGATGTAGGCTGGTTTCTGGGGATGAAACAAACAGAGGAGAGAGATGAGCTGCCCATTGGGACTGAGGTCCCAGTTATATATGAGCTATCCCCAGTCCAGCAGGCAAGAATAAAAAAAATGGGAATTTGATCCAGAGAGATCAATCCATGGGCAGGCCATGACCCTCTGGGAGCAGGTGGCCTTATGATTAAGGTCATTTGAACTGACCAACTGCCAAATAGTACAGCAGGTAGCCTGCTTCATTTTTCTACAGGGCCTTCCCAAAAACTTCCCAATAGCCGAACTGGGGAGATATCCATTCTATGGAAGAGCTTATACAACTCGTAAAACCACCCATGCCAGCCTTGAAATCTGGGAGAGCAGAACAGTCCTCTAGTGGATTTCCTAGAGATTACATCCTACAAAAAAAGTCTCTTCCACATAAATCAAAGCCTGTTTCTGAGTTCCTGGGCGGATGGGCGTGCGACCTACCCGGGAACAAGGTGGGATGTAGGTGGAGGATGTAGGTGGAGGGGAGGAAATGGTTTGTGTGCTCTTGCCAACCCACTGACGTTATTGAATACGGGACCTATAGTTATTAATGGTTACAAACTTGATGCCTTGTTTGATTCCGGCAGCAACTTTTCCATTGTTGATTGTCGATATGTCTTACTGCGGCAAAGGATTAAAGAAAAGACCAGTATTAAATGTATTCACTGAGACATCTGTATGTACAATACTGCCCTATGTTTTGTGAGCCAGGGAGGATCACTAAAAAAATTTCCCATGGCGGTCCTCCCTAATCCACCTTTCCCAGCGATTCTGGGGCAGGACTGGTCTGATAACAAATGCAGTAAACTATTGACTACTCCTGATAAAAACTTAGGCCTCTTTATAGATTGGGATAACTCGTCTCAAGCTGTCTTCACACCGTGTACACAGCCGGGGGAGAGAGATATGGAAGCCCACGAGGAGGATGGGGAGACTCCTGGACCGTTCCAGACAAATACATCATCCACAAGTGCCTCGACAAGTTGGGAGGAATCCCAACCCCTTGAGGTCAGACCGGACCCTCTCTCTGACATACACTTTCATTTTAGAAAAATGCCGGCTTCTTTTAAAAGGGAGCAGTGGAATAATGACTCACTAAAATTTGCAAAACATGCAGTAGTCCTTGTCAATGGCCAACGCACACATCAGCCCATGCCACAGGGACCTCACTTTGTAATAGAAAATGATCTGTTATATCAGGTCGCAGAACATGGGGAGGAGGTCCGGAAACTGTTGTTAATCCCACGAACCCACCGGTGGCAGGTTTATGAATTAGCACACGCCCACCTCCTTGGAGGCCATTTAGGCGTTGAAAAAACTTTGTAGCACGTTCTTAAGAAAATGCTTCCCTGAATACTTTGGTTATAGGCAGATGAATTATTGTTCCTTAATGTTTCACTTTTATCTTTCCTCCTATTTGTAAGGCCAGTGGGTCTGACTCTTCTCTGCAACCTGTTTTCCCTAATGGTTTTGGCCCTGTAGTTGCCAGAATCATGTGAGCACTAGTTTCCTTTTACAGCCTTTCTGGATTATGCATCTTTAGCCACTGTGTAACATCATAACATTGCATTCAAAATGCAATTAATCCTAAAATTTGAGTGTTAACTATCCTCAGAACTTACATTTTGAGTCAATCAGAAGGAAACACATGAAAATGGAATTTGTGTGTTTAATGAGCCCACCAGCATCTGTTTCTGGCCTTCATTTTGTCTTCCGAATTGAGTGCCTACTTTCTCAGGTCCCTATATGTTTTGACTTGCTGGATTTGGCTAGTAATTTGTGTCTTATTTACCTTTGCTAGTATCTGATCTGCTGTTCCTGGACTTTTCTGTGTCTGTTGAAATAAACCTAGCTGTCATGTCTGGTTCTTGCTTCAGCTTCTAATGGAATCACATATTTGTATCCATCCTTTAAACTTTGTCATCTGTTGCTTAAACTTTTCCCAACCAGTAGTCTTGTCCTCAGAAGTAAATGGATTCTTGTCATTGTCAGGGTCACTAAAGAGCCACAAGTCACACATTTACTGCCAATATGTGAATATACTTCATGTATGTCAGAAAATCACACAAGCTACTTGTGCATTACATTGTTAAGTTGTTAGCCAGGGTTGCCATATGTTCCGATTTGAGCGAGACTGTCCTGAGATCAACAGACATATCCCAAGTCCCTCACTGCCTCTGAAAAAAAATCTTAATCCAATTTGTATATTGAATATCTAGTTAGAGACTCAAAATTTTTATAGACAGCCTGGTGTACCACTATTTATTAATAAAATTTGTAACTGTCAGTTGAATCAGAGTGTTTGAATCATGTTTGTTCGCGTACATCATGTGCTTGTGTCATTGTACATTTATTGTGCTCATCAGGGCATCTTATGTGTAATTCGTTTTGAAACTGAACTAATACTGATAAACACTTTTTGACTAATAGGGTAGGTCACATCTGCATATCTGTATTCTATTTACCAATACCATGTTGTATTATATGAAACATAAAACATGTTACAAGTTATATCAAACATACCTGTACCTAAATTTTAAATGAAAAAGAAATGTGAGGTGATACACAAAATCACACAAAATGTAAATGTAAATTTGTATTTATGGTAGTTTAGTATGCATTGAAATACTGGTATTGTGTACTATTGTGATTATTCTCTGACTTTTTTATATACTGCATGTTCTTTTCTATAAATGTGCTTATTTACATATACTTATATGTTTAGATTATACATGTTTATATATATATAATTATAATTGAATTAAAATCATCTATTTTTTTGCCTTCTTTAGTTCCTTAACATTTTTTTTTGCTGACTCAAAATAGTGGCTGTCCCAACCTGTGATTTTGGAAATCTGGCAACCATGTGTTAAAATAAGTACTATCAGAAAAATAAATTTAAAGTTATTGAAAATGTCCAAATCAATCACTATCAATAGTAAATAATGGGCTTCATAAAAATAACCCATAAACTCCTTTTGAACAAGTAAAAGAAATTAGGTACAGAACAAAAGATGAGAAATGTGTTTTTTAATATATTCTCAGAACACTAGTGGGATTGCAAGACTGCGAGAAAACAGTACAGCCACTTACTGTGCTGTAATTACAAATAAAGGAGAAATTAAATTAGGCTTTGGAGACATGGACATCCATCAGGAAATCACCAAGAACTATGTAAGTGAATTTTTCTTTCCTCCTTTTCTATTGTTAAGAAAGACATCCAACAAAAGAGTTAAAATATAATTTTCATCTTTATTTCTTTTTGTTCATAAACCCAGATGGCATGGAAACAAAGAAACGTTTTTACACGAATAATAACATTTAATTGTTGAGAATGCAAATTTCCCATCATGCCTGTTTTCTAAGCTGAAACAAATGTTCTCACAAAAGACTTTTTTAAAAGAAGTTTTTTTCTTAGTATTTTTACTAGTTTCTTCAAGTATGTAATTCAATACTGTATGTTGATGCCTCAAGAAAAAAAAAACATGTAAGCTTCTATCATACAGTAGATATTTTTAAATGACGTTTTTCTGAAAGGACCTGAGTATGAAGTCTCTGTTTTGTTTGTGATTGTTGTCTACATCCTTCTGCAAGTCAATTCCAGTCATTGTAGTTAGCAATCTTTACAACATCATTGTGGAATATGAATGTTTACGCCCTGAGAACATACTTATTGTTGCTGGGGATGTCAATATAGCAGATTTGAGGAATATTTAGTCTAAACATCATCATCCTGTCAGCAAAACTGAGGTATAGCTAAAAGAAATAATTTCTAGCCTAGGAACATTATAATTGGACTATTTCAGAAATTTTGGCAGATTTACCTACCTTTGATGAAATTGCAATGTATAAAGCAATAACCTATACCAAAAAAAGATATAAACAAAAATGGGCACAGGCGAGGTTTAAGGTTGGTAGAAATGTATGTCCCCTAGAGGCCAAACAGTGCACTGGCACACTAACTATGTAGACAGAATGCTGTCTACTATCCCTGACACAACACTTATCATTAAGAATAAGTAGTATTAAAAATCTCTATCATGCTGCTCTATATTGTTTAAGAATCCAATAAATTATATTCATTAATATTTTCCTTTAAAACTGTACACAATTTGCCTTAATAAATACATTTTAAAAACTGAAAAATTTAGACAGTTAAAAAAAATATCTAAATAAATAACCAATAGGTTTTAAAAGCAATTAAAGACAGCTTAAAATAGAGTCTGGCAGTCACATCACATCTCAGTACTCAGTACTACCAGCTTACAAGCAGTCACTGAAGCAAGGGAAGGCAACTAAAAAAATACTGTTTCAGTTCCGGAAAAACTGCAGAATGTTTTTGCTTCTGTAAGTTATGGCCTGTTTAAGGATATTGCAACAGATATGGAAGAATATGCAACCAGTGTAAGTGGACTCATCAGAAAATGTTTTGAAGACTTTATGCCTTTGTAAAAAATCCACATATTTACTAAAAGAAACCATGTATCACTAGTGACTTCCAAAATTGGAAGCAGGTTCACAGCAATACTTTTCACATCAGCAATATGGAAAATATGACAAAAATAGTTATGAAAAGCAGGGAAGCAATTAAAAATGTTGTAGGGAAATACTAAAGTTTACCAAATGTCAATATAAGAATATAAGAATTACACTTGTGTTTTACATAAACCATGATTTAACTAATATTTTCTATGCCCACTTTGATTGCTAAAACAAATAGCACTTTATGTAACTGAAGCACCACATGGTTCATCCTTTTGTCTTTATGTGGATAGACTTCCAGGAAGCGTTTTAAAAATCTGCAGTGATCCGGCTTATACACTGACATTTTTAATTTCTCATTAAGATCTTCTGTAGTCCCCACTTGCTTTTGAAAGAGAACAATGATCTTTTTGCCAAAATATAAGCACAGTGATTACTGACTTTTGGCACCATTTCCCATTTTGATGAGATGCTTCTGGAAAACAATAAATAGGTAAAAAATAAATAAATAGAAAAAAACGAATAAGAAGAAGAAGATACCACATTCCTTGCACTTCATTCCATTCTGACACACCTGCATAATAAAAAAAACTGCTATGCCAGATTTCTCATTATAAACTGTAATTTAGTATTTAATACCATCATGTCATAAAAGCTTATCACAAAGTGTCTAGACTTTGGACTAAATGGCAATCTTTTCAAATTTTTTTTTGACCTCAGCATTTGGGGTTTAGCACCAACCTTAAACACGGCACCCTTAGGTCCAGGATATATATAGCGGAGGGTTTGATACCTTGGAAAGGCAAACCGTATTCCAATCTGTGTGGGACACACACCCATTCTCACATTCACAAAAGACTAGTTTGGAATTACCTGTCAAAGTGGTCAGACATTTGGGGTGTGGGAGGAAGCTGAAGTTTCTGGACAGATATTTGTAGACAGAGCAAGTTCAGCAGAAATGAGATCGGGGATTTACACCATGGTCCCTTGAACTCTGAGGCAATATGATAATGTGATGGAAACGCTAATCATTGTTCCACTTTGCTGCTTTCAACATATACTGTAGATATTGTAAAATATTTTCCTCGATTGTAAACACTGTTGACTGAAGTTTGCTTTTAAAAATACACCATATTATTAATTGTAGGAAAATCAACATAGATCTTAATGTCTTTAGAATTACTATAGAAATGTAATTCTTTTCTTAGCAAAGAATTCTTGCAAACACCTACTCAGTACTAGCCAGCCAAGTACAGAAATAATGATGAAATAGGAAACAGCCTATTTAGATAAACAGATCATAACAGAACCATGTAACCTTGATGGTAAGTGGAAGTCAATCTTCATCTCTTTAAGATGAGGATTAACATCTATTACAAGTAACCGCCTTTATTTAACACCTCTGTTTTCTACCAGACTGTTTTGCCTTAACAATAGACAGTATTGAAAGATACTTATAATTAAATCTAAATCCTAGTATTTTCGTAAATCATATACTTTTGCCTAACATACATCGGAATATTACAGGAAACTTGAGTTTTGAGTTTTTGAAATTAATCTGTGCGGTACTCATTGCACATTGATGAACTTAAATTGAATTAAAAAAATATTTTGTTGTTTAATGTTTCATATTTGATACCACTTTGCATGTTGTAAGCTGCCATTTCATAGACGAAGTACTGAGACAAATGTAAATGCAAGCAGTGCTTGGCTGAAAATCCTTCTCATACAAAATGTCTTCATTACCCATTGACATTAGCAAACCTTGTTAAAATGTTCAAGATGCTTTGCCAAGAAAACAATTCTCAGCTGCTGTTTGCTTTGAGATGTTTTGACTTCACTCTCTTGTTCAGCAAGTCAGGTTAACTGACTGATTTGGTTAGTTTTCACTTTTTATCAGTGATTCACTTGCATTTTGGATCATTGTGTTTCTCATCATTAGCATCAAGTAGTTGCTGGAAACAAAAATGATCCACAACAAGGTTATTTACAAGTATTTAGAGTCCAAATCCTCAAGGCACATATCTTTTTGTGAGCAGTTTGGTCAAATCTGGGCTCTCCCTCTTCTTTCTTGGCCCTAATTTTTCTACTGTATGAGAAGGGCATTCAGTGTCCAAGTGAACTGAATCAAATTATACCATAGAAGATGTTCTTTGGCTTTGCTGTCCCAGTTGATGATGCTGATTTGCCTCTCTGTAAGATAGGCCATTAGTGTCACTGAATCACTCCAACAGACTACCCAGGGTCCTCTAGCTTCGGTTCACACAGAAGTCTTAAGATTTGTCTCGGATGCAAAAGAGCCATTCAGCAAACCATATTCAGCAGGAACATGACATCAATGATGGTTCCCTTTGCATCCTTGAGGAAGTCTGAACTGGAACGACAGACCTTACTTTGTTCCAGAGGATCTTGTGAGGAGTTTTCTTTACCTCAACAACTAACTGTCCCAGAAAGAAGCCATCTATAAGGAAGTTTAGAATCACCTTCAGGAAACTGCACTATTGGGTGTTTCTGAGCTGTGAAGTCAAGAAGGAAAACAAATAGTCTAAAATGCTGATTGTGTCACTTCTGTTTTGTAAGGTAATGAGAATTACTTCATTGTCTTTTTGCATTATGAAGAATCAGCCAATGAATTAAAGAAATGTTCTTTTGTAGTGGCAGACAAGATGTTTCTTTGCACTTCTAACACTATTTTGCTGGTATCTTCAACGTCATAAACGAAAAAAATAGCAGTTATGTTATTGCATGTGACTTTTGAGAATGTTTTACAATTCACAGACGCATTATGGTGATTTTCTATATTGTGCTATGTTGTATGAATAACACCAGACACATGAAACTTGTTATAATGCCGACTTAACTGGAATTCTGGTGTTGAAGAATAGACACTGTTTCTCTATATTTAGCTTTGCAATTTTTGACCGGTGGACTAATGTTACCTTTTTAATTGTTATGTTTATTTTTTACTATGCTCCATCCAAAATTCACAACACTCTGAATAGGTTATACTGCATGGTGCGCTCTTAGTTGGTACAAAACTAACCGTGAAGGCTGCCTGTATTACAGGAGTGGTCCTGAACTTGCAGGTGGCTCAGGATGTTGGTGAAAGTAGTGGCTAGTTATTCCATTATGGTTTACAAAGAGGAACTGCTAAAATAGAGCAGAATAGATTTTAACAATATATGATCTTCATTTTATTGGCAAAGGCATGTGAGCAAGAAGAGATCCCTTATTCATTCAAAGACTGATAAAATGGACTATGCAAACTGTCAGGTTATCAAATAAGGATCTTGTCAAGATTATCATCAAAAATCTCACTCCTTGCAAATAAGCAATCCTTGGAGACCATCAGTCCAAGTTTAGAAAAGGCAGATCTACCACCAAACACATTTTTGCAACAAAAACAGAGCCAGAAAAGTGTAAATAATTTAATATTTGCCTACAATACCCCATCTGTCAATTATCAGTAGGCATATGACAGTGTTTTCCATTAGAGTATGCCTGTATCTACAGTCATTCTAGATTCTGAAATTCCACAGAAAGTATGGGTATGACTTATTTTAACAGTGGAAATCCAAAAAGCAGTAACAAAGGAGTCAGCAAAGGCCTCAAACAAGAAGACAGACTGGCAAGAAAAAATGTAATCTTACCCAGGACCTTAGAAATCAATAAAGTGCCCTCCATAATGTTTGGGACAAAGACACATTTTTATTTGATTTACCCTTCAGCTCCACAATTTAAAATTGCAAATTAAAATATTCGGATGTGATTAAAGTGAACATTGATAACTTTAATTTATAGGCATTTGCATACATTTGGTCAAACCATGTAGAAATGACAATGACAGTCCCTTCTCTATCCGTCAAGAAATAATCTCAAAGATAATGATTTGTCATAAACTTTAGCTTAGTTTTAGCATACAGTATCTAATTAACATAAAATGAACAACAATAAAATGTGTCTGTCAAAATATAAGAAATTATGGACAGGTCTTCATAAAGTGAGTTTCATTTTTTTCTTATTTTAAGCAAAATAGGACACAATGTTCTTTTCATACTTTGTTATGGCAGGGTTAGATTTTTTTCTAATTGAGCAACATGAGGTACTGTACTAATAATGTTCTGAAGTTATGAAAATGTTTCCTCATTGAACAAATTGTTAGGAACACAACACTAATACTGGGAAGGGCCTCCTTCTTCTTCCAAAAAGCCTCAAATCTTCATGGCATGGATTCCACAAGATGCTGGAAACATTCCTTTGAGATTCTGGTCCATGCTGACATGATTAAATCATGCAATTTCTGTTGATCTGTCAACTGTACATTCATGCTGTACTGAATTTATAATCATGTTCATGAAACCAAATTGAGATTAATTTTGCTTTGTAATATGGTGCATTTTCATGCTGGAAGTAGCCATTCGGAGATGGTAAATTGTGGCCATGAAGGGATGCAAATAGTCAGCAACAATGCTCAAACAGGCCATGGCATTCAATGATGATTGATTGGTATTAACTAGCCCAAAGTGTGCCAAGAAAACATTCCCACCCCATTACACCATCAGCAACAGCCTGGATTGTTGACACAAGGAAAGTTGGATGCATGGATTCATGCTATTGGCACCAAATTCTGGCCCAATCATCTGTGTTCCTCAGCAGAAGTTGATATTCATCTGACCAGGCTACGTTTTCCAGTCTTCAGCTGTCCAGTTGTCCAGTTTTGATGAGCCTGTGCCCACTACAGAACCTGCTTTCTGCTGTTGGCTGGCAGAATTGGAACTCACCCTGACCTAGACATGGTTTTCTGATGTTGCAGTCCATTCGCCTTAAGGTTTGGTGTGTTGTGCATACTGAGATGCTTTCACCTCACTACAGCTGTTCAGAGGGGTTATCTCATTTACTGTAGCCTTTCTGTCAGCTCCAACTAGTCTGACCATTCTCCGCTGACCACTCTAATCAATAAGGTGTTTCCATTCATTGAACTGCCACTCACTAGATGTTTTCTGCTTTTTGCACCCATTCTCAGTAAACTATAGAGACTGTTTTGTGTGAGAATACCAGGAGATCAGCAGTTAAAGATATACTCAGACAAACAATCATGCCATGATTGAAATGACTGAAAGATCTCTCCCATTCTGGTTTTTGATGTGATCATTAACTGACCCGTATCTGCATGATTTTATGCATTGCACTGCTGCCTCATGATTAGCGGGTGAGATAATTACATGCATCAACAAGTGTACTGGTGTTCCTAATAACTTGCTAAGTAACTGTATTATTCACTATAAAGCTCAGAATATTAGTGTTAGTGGAACAGAGTTATCTGTTATTCTACAATTCAAAACAAGTTATCTCTTATAAATAAATTTAAATTTTATTCTGAATAAAGTCTGAGAGTAGGAAATTCCTGTAACATGTAGTCCAGTGTGTCAGGTACATCCTGACAGTGTTTATTATTAGAGTCTTTACCTTTACATTTTGGATAACATGAGTGAAAAGAAGTACTGTATTTGTGATTTACAGTTTGATTTGAATTACGTTATGCTTCAGACAAACTGACGAGGAGTGTATTTTTTTGGTAGTTGGCTTCCATTCATCATCTGAATTTGATAGGTCCTGTTTTCAACATTGTCTCAGATGATCCTGGGGTGAAATCTTTTGAAAAACACTGGTAAGTTTAGAGCGTCTGCTTATACAGTATCATCACCACATTAGACAGGATAGTTTGGGAGGTTGAGAAAGCTGCCTACATTTAATTTAACAAAGTCCTTATCTTGACTGAGGTAAAATAAATATTGCTGAAATGCTATATAACACAATTGTTCAAATAAAGATCTTTAAATGTGTTCATAGCAAATGCCATAAATGAGTTAAAATTGTGTGGTTTAAGAATGGCGGAAATGTATTATTGCCTTGTATTCTTGCAATTAATAGTAGCATGTATTAAAGGCAATTTATAAATTATGCAGTAACCACAACAGATAGAAGCTGAACTAATACAACACGTTTGTGATCTCTTATGGGCTTATGAGTAGTTTGAACACACAAAGACTGTTACTCTGTGATTAGTCTATTTGAAACCAAGGTCAAATGAACATGGACTCTACACTGTGAGATTCCACCATTGCTGTACAATGTGCCATAGTGAGATTTCTTTGGGCAAAGAGTTGTGGGCATGTACCCATAAACCCTCTCAAAGGTGTTGTATTGGGTCAGCTTCTATCCATTGCGGTTACTGTGTAATTTTCAAATTGCCTTTACTTTTGATTTACACTTATATTACAATGTTTACTGCATTAGTGCCATATTGTAAGTTAGGGCTCAACTTCTGAATTTCAATTGAAAATATAGTTACTATATGTGTGTACGTATGTAAGCTGACCTTGTTGTTGCATATCTGTACTAAAGGGCACCTGACCCTTCACCCTCCTCCTCTCTCAGGTAACAAACAAAAACACCTAGCTGATTCAACTTTAATTTTTTTTTCAATTAAAAATAAGACAAGAATTTAGAACTTGACCAGGACCAAAATATCGTTTCTGTCATGTTATGTAATACCAGAGAACTGAAAGAGGAAATGCTTATTTTTCACATGATAGAATTTAGGCAGTTACAATTAACTAAACAAACAAACCCAATGAACTTAAAGTACATTCTTAAAATGGTGTTTAAGTTTTTAGGAAATATAACATGTTTTACGTTGTACAAAACATAAAATTTTTTTGAAATGAATGCTCACAT
Source organism: Polypterus senegalus (assembly GCF_016835505.1). Lineage (NCBI taxonomy): Eukaryota > Metazoa > Chordata > Cladistia > Polypteriformes > Polypteridae > Polypterus > Polypterus senegalus. The sequence goes on along the minus strand of NC_053164.1, from coordinate 165,955,006 downwards.
AGTTTATTGAAATGTTTAAATGTATGTATGTGCTTTAGGTAAACTAAAAAGTGGAATGTACATCATTCATTAAAATAATATTAGGTTTAATGGCAATGATTGAAACATGAATTTCTATATTTTTTTAATAACACGTTCTTTAGTGCAAAAGTAGAAGAGGAGTACTAAAAGTAATGGGGAAATTAATTTTATGATTCAATAAAGACATAAACAGGAAATTACTGCTGTATATCCATCCATCCATTATCCAACCTGCTATACCCTAACTACAGGGTCACAGGGGTCTGCTGGAGCCAATCCCAGCCAGCACAGGGCACAAGGCAGGAAACAAACCCCAGGCAGGGCGCCAGCCCACCTCAGACTGCTGTACAGTATATGTCAATTAAATTTACATACCTTTGTTCATTTCTTTACTCAATCCAATTTGGGAATCATGAATTTTTGCCCCCACTGTAGAAGTTAGGAGATTCCAGTGTGGTAGAGCTCTGTTTCCCGTATCATACACTTTCCACTGTCATCTGGACCGTGCAGTGACCTATTCAAATGCCTGCTGTAATTTCTCTGATTGCAGCACAGCAATTCTTTCTAATGGATGCATCATTTTTCTTTCTGTTTTACACAAAGATAAAGTGATGTTTATAGTTAGGTCTATAAATATTTGGACAGAGACAACTTTTTTCTAATTTTGGTTCTGTACATTACCACAATGAATTTTTAAATGAAACAACTCAGATGCAGTTGAAGTGCAGACTTTCAGCTTTAATTCAGTGGGTTGAACAAAAAGATTGCATAAAAATGTGAGGCAACTAAAGCGTTTTTTTTTACACAATCCCTTCATTTCAGGGGGCTCAAAAGTAATTGGACAATTGACTCAAAAGCTATTTCAAGGGCAGGTGTGGGCAAGTCCGTTGTTATGTCATTATCAATTAAGCAGATAAAAGGCCAGAAGTTGATCTGAGGTGTGGTGCTTGCATGTGGAAGATTTTGCTGTGAACAGACAACATGCAGTCAAAGGAGTTCTCCATACAGGTGAAAGAAGCCATACTTAAACTGTGAAAACAGAAAAAACCCATCCAAGAAATTGCTACAATATTACAAGTGGCAAAATCTACTGTTTGGTAAATCCTGAGAAAGAAAGCAAGCAAGCACTGGTGAACTCAGCAATTCAAAAAGACCTGGGGCCTCATGTATAAACAGTGCGTACACACAGAAATGTTGTGTAAGAACTTTTCCATGTTCAAATCGCAATGTATAAAACTTACACTTGGCGTAAAGCCACGCACTTTTCCACGGTACCTCATGTCTTGTCGTACGCAAGTTCTCCGCTCGGTTTTGCAAACTGGCGGCACCCAGCGTCAAAGCAATGGTACTGTTCTTGTGTGATTACTCATTATTTTCATGACACGGCATTATAAATACACAGAAACTAACCGCATATTGTTTATTAGTGTAATGCATCTGATTGTAATTAACTCGTAACAATATAATGGTTCAGGGAACAGCCATAGTATTCCAAATACCATAACTGCTTTAGCGTTGTTACTCTCACTTCTCCTTCTTCTTCTTCTTCTTCTTCTTCTTCTTCTTCTTCTCCCGTTAGGAGTTGCCACAGCGGATCATCTTTTTCCATATTACTCTCACTGCACGACTCGGAGTATTTATATCACTGTATCTGAGTGTGAATCACAGCAGCAGCTGACTGGAAAGAGAATTATCGGTAGACAGCTTTAAGGACACGCTGTCTCAGCCACTGCAAAACGTTTTAAAGCCTTTCCTGTATAGACCTTGCGGTCCAGAAACAGTTTCATCCCAAGAACTTTAAACGCAGTCAATCAAGTGCTCCTTGTAGAACTGTTTGTACTTATAAGTACAATCACCCCACTGTAAACTTGCACTACAGTTATAATATCTCACAACCTGAGCCACTTTATAAAGCGCGTATTTACATATGATGACGATATCATTTTTAAGGTGAAATGCAGCAAAATATGTTTGTTAAATTTTACACATAAAACTTTAATTTCATTTAAATAATCTATATTCTTCACTGGGAGTGTCGTGAAGGATAGAATAATTAAACATGTACTACGAAGATATTTCAATGTTTCTTAAACGTTTTGAAGAATCGGGGCTAAGCTTACAGATGGCTTAACGTCTATTACAGAGCTGATTGTATGGCGATCGGTTACTTGGGGAAAGAAAAGCACTAACTGCAGTGACGGCTACGCCAATATATATTGAATATAAAACAGAAAGAGAAAATAACAACACAGCTAAAAACGCAGTGACAAATTTCGACAATAAATTATTTAATCGAAGTGAAACACATGTTTAATAACGTACTTTAACTCCTATCATCATGAAAATGACATCACGTATACATCTCAGTATTTTAGTTATTCAGAGAGCTGTAATATCACGAATGTAATGGATTCTGTGTCCAGTTGGAGAAAGAGAGCCGGTTTAAGAAGCAAGTAGTGATTCACGCACATATAGCACATACGAGTAGAAGATCAAATACAAAACAAAGCATTTAACGTGCTACTTTAATTACGATGTGATTTGAGAAACTGGTTAATTAAACGATTTTAAGATGAAGTTTATAATGTTCTACTAAATGACAAAATAAACTACGTGATTAAAGTGGAAATGTTGAGATTGAAGTTGACATTTCGTGCTTTTTCCCCACCGTGTGCCTTTTTCTCTGTACCCTAATAAACTTTCATATGACACTCAGACAGTGGGCTTACAACTCTTCTTTTCACGGCAACTTTGATATGTGACTTCTTTTTTATTTCTGGCACTGTGCGATTTTGTGAATGTGAGCTTTCAAGTTTCTCCAACACGCTATGTCACTCGATCAACTTCATTTTGTTGATTATACCACGGTTTATTTGAACAAATAGTATGTTTTTCCTTTGCCTCCACTTGGTATTCGCTGAAATTCTTATATTTTCCCCGTGCTTTTCCCATTGTCTTTTCACAGAAGGCTGCGCTTAAGGGCGATTTATATTGATTTGCATATTCAAATAGGCGTAATTCTGGGAGGATTTGGGGCGTTACATAATGCGCGTGCACGAGCGTTAGTTTTCACGCTGATCGGGATTTATGTAATGGAAGAACGTGGAAGTTGGAGTATGCACAGATTCCTGCATCTGGATTTTTCTGTGCGTAAGCACATTTCGGCTTTTGTGCTTACGCCATGTTATAGTGCGAGTTCTACGCATGGCATTATACATGAGGCCCCTGGACATCCACGGAAGAAAACAGTGTTGGATGATCGCAGAATCATTTCCATGGTGAAGAGAAACCCCTTCACAACAGCCAACCAAGTGAACAAAACTCTCCAGGGGTAGGCGTATCGATATCCAAGTCTACCATAAAGAGAAGACTGCATGAAAGTAATTACAGAGGGTGCACTGCAAGGTGCAAGTCACTCATAAGCCTCAAAAATAGAAAGGCTAGATTGGACTTTGCTAAAGAACATCTAAAAAAGCCAGCACAGTTCTGGAAAAACATTCTTTGGACAGATGAAACCAAGATCAACCTCTACCAGAATGATGGCAAGAAAAAAGTATGGAGAAGGGGTGGAACAGCTCATTATCCAAAGCATACCACATCATCTGTAAAACACGCTGGAGGCAGTGTGATGGCTTGGGCGTGCATGGCTGCCAGTGGCACTGGGACACTAGTGTTTATTGATGATGTGACACAGGACAGAAGCAGCCAAATGAATTCTGAGGTGTTCAGAGACATACTGTCTGCTCAAATCCAGCTAAATGCAGTCAAATTGATTGGGCGGCGTTTCATGATACAGATGGACAATGACCCAAAACTTACAGCCAAAGCAACCCAGGAGTTTATTAAAGCAAAGAAGTGGAAAATTCTTGAATGGCCAAGTCAGTCAACTGATCTTAACCCAATTGAGCATGCATTTCACTTGTTGAAGACTAAACTTCGGACAGAAAGGCCCACAAACAAACAGCAACTGAAAGCCGCTGCAGTAAAGGCCTGGCAGAACATTAAAAAGGAGGAAACCCAGCATCTAGTGATGTCCATGAGTCCAAGACTTCAGGCTGTCATTGCCAGCAAAGAGTTTTCAACCAAGTACTAGAAATGAACATTTTATTTCCAGTTATTTAATTTGTCCAATTACTTTTGAGCACCTGAAATAAAGGATTGTGTTAAAAAAATGCTTTAGTTGCCTCACATTTTTATACAATCTTTTTGTTCAACCCACTGAATTAAAGCTGAAAGTCTGCACTTCAACTGCATCTGAGTTGTTTCATTTAAAATTCATTATGGTAATGTACAGAACCAAAATTAGAAAAAAGTTGTCTCTGTCCAAATATTTATGGACCTAACTGTATGTTTTCATCTTTAGAGTTATTTTCCAATTATGTGACACTGCCAGTTTCCATATGGTTTTCTCCACATGCACATTTCAGTTCTGCATTGTCATGTTTCAGCCAGTGTTCAAAACCGACTTTAATTCAAATGCTATTTGTATGACCTTCTTATTCATTTTTGATTCTTTTGTTTATGCTAAGATTGTTAGTCATTTACTTCCTATGTGTTTTGTCGTTCAGGGTCCTAATGTAACCCTTTTTCTCCTTTATATTCTTTATTGTGTAGACTTAACCAACATGCCTCAAATCCCATACACTAACCACCCTGTGGTCAGATACACTACTTAATTTCAGCACTTTCTCTCCCTTTCCCTTCTTCATCTATAACTTCAGACAATTAGACAGAGTGAAAGAATATATATCTGAAAAATCTACATTTTTAATTATGTATTGAAAGTAATAGATTTTATTATAACTACAAGCAAATAGAATGTGGCTTTCTAAACCAATACCATAGGAGCTAATAATGCTAGATGTGTAGTTTTGGGTGGCACAATAAGTTACTGTTGCATTTGATTCTTCCTGGTTAGCTCATCATCTACACAGGCCAAGGCAGCCTGCGTTTCTTCAGGTTATCACCTGGTCTGATTTTGTCAGGATTCAACATGGCAGAGAGAACATAACTTTGCAGGCCTCTCTCCTTATTGCCCTTCACCAATGGAATACCTGAAGCACAGTTCCCCACCTCAGGTAATTTTGTTTCTTGTCAGCATCCTTCAAACAAACAACCAAGAAAGGAAATAAGTCATTAATCAATAAAACTAAGCCTCTCTGTCAGATCAACAATTCAGGAGATCAACAATTCAGTCATAAAATACCGCATTCCTAAAGCTTTGGGGCAGAGAAAAAATGTTTTTTCCATTTCCTTGCTTTTAAAACATTATAACAAGTAAAATGCTAGTTCTACAAACAAAGACATACAAAATATTTATCAACTTACATGCAACAAATCTTCAATGCCTGTTTAATGTAATATACTCACCAACTAAATCAAACACCCCAGAAATATTATTATCATTGGATGCAGAAAAAGCATTCGACATGATTGAATGGAAATACCTTTTTACTATATTGGAGAAGTTTGGGTTTGGCCCGAACATTTGTGCATGGATTAAATTACTGTATACTAACCCAGAAGCTTCAGTTTGCATCAATAACATTTGCTCAGACTACTTTAAACTAGAACGTGGCACAAGACAAGGATGCCCTTTGTCACTGCTGCTGTTTGCGATTGCCATTGAACCACTGGCAATACATTGTCGAAATACTGATCAGATAAAGGGGATTAGCAGAGAAGGACTGGAACAGAAAATCTCATTATATGCAGATGATATGGTACTGTATATTTCAAACCCAGAAAATTCTGTGCCTGCAGTCTTAGCAGCACTCACAGAATTTCAAAAGATCTCTGGTCTCAGAATTAATCTGAATAAAAGTGTACTCTTTCCAGTGAATTCTCAAGCATATAATATTAGATTAGATACCCTACCTTTTATCATTGCAGAACAGTTTAAATACCTCGGGTAAACATCACAAGTAAACATAAAGCTCTTTATCAACAAAATTTCGGCGTCTGCATGGAAAAAATTAAACAAGACTTAAATAGATGGTTAACCCTTCATCTCACACTAGCTGGAAGAATTAACACTGTTAAGATGAATATTCTTCCTAAGCTCCTTTTTTTATTTCAAAACATACCAATATACATTAATAAATCGTTCTTTAAGCAATTAGATTCAACAATAACCTCATTTATTTGGAATTCAAAACATCCACGCATCAAAAGAGTGACCCTACAAAGACAAAAGGCAGAAGGCGGCATGGCTCTACCTAACTTCCAGTTTTATTACTGGGCAAAATATACAGCGATAAGAACCTGGACACAAATAGAAGAACATACACAGGCTTGGACCGCAATAGAAGTAAAATCCTGCAGTACTTCTTTGTATTCCTTGCTCTGTGCTCCAATAAACACACGTTATCGGCAATATACAAATAACCCAATTGTGCTCCACTCACTTAGAATCTGGAACCAATGTAGAAAGCATTTTAAGACGGAGAAGCTTCTATCTGTGGCACCCCTGCAAGAGAACCACCTCTTTCAACCTTCACAAACATATGCAGTTTTTAATATCTGGAAAAAATTTGGAATTAACTTGCTTAGAGATCTTTATATAGACAACGTCTTTGCATCCTATGAACAATTACATTCCAAATTTAACATTCCAGCTACACATTTCTTTCACTATCTTCAAATCAGGAACTTTGTTAAACAGAACCTTCCAGATTTTCCTCATCTTGCACCCTCATCCATGCTGGAAAAATATTGCTCAATCTCAAGGAATTAGACTCCATCTCTACAATATATAAAATCATTTTACAATCCCTTCCTTTCAAAGATCCAAGAGGACACTGGGAAAAAGATCTCTCAATTAATATATCAGAAAAGGAGTGGAAAGTAGCAATGCAGAGAATTCACTCAAGCTCCATATGCGCAAAGCATACAATTATACAACTCAAAATTATATATCGAGCACATCTGTCTCGACTAAAACTCTCCAAAATGTTTCCAGGGCATGATCCAACCTACGAACGTTGCAACCAAGCCCCAGCCTCACTGGGTCACATGTTTTGGTCCTGCACCAAATTAACATCATTCTGGACAAAATTTGTAATTACCTTTCAGACTCACAATCCCTCCTAACCCATTAACAGCTGTGTTTGGGGTTCTTCCAGAGGGTCTTAAAGTGGAGAAGGACAAACAAATTGTGATTGCATTCACTACACTGTTGGCACGCAGACTTATTCTGATAAACTGGAAGAACCCAAACTCTCCTCTTTTAAGTCAATGGGAAACCGATGTGTTATATTATTTGAAATTGGAAAAATCAAATACTCAGTTAGAGGATCCGTACAGACTTTTTTCAAAACATGGCAGGATCTAATCAGTAATATTTTAAAATAAGTTCATAATGCACAGAGAATTTATTAATTTAGGTATGTTTACAAGCCTTAAATTTTACGCCGTTTGGCTTGCTCTCTCTCTCAGGGGTGGGGATTGATCTGTTCTTAACTCAATTCTTCTCTTTGTAAAAACTTGATTGTTTTGTATGGATTGTAATAAAATTAATAAAAAATAAAGTTTGATAAAACTTACATGCAACATATCACTGCACCACATTCCACCTCTTGATAAATTTTGTACAATGTCTTTATGGTCATTATTAAACAGTCTTATTTCAACAGTCAGTTTCACAAATTCTGTTTTTGATTTGCAGTAACTGATTTTCTTATTTTTACAATCTAGTAGTTCAAAATGAGACAAGTCCACTACTTAAACTAAACTAGCCCAATTCCATTTTAAGTCTATTTTGTACATTTTTCTTTCACCTAAACTAGGTCCAGTGTCTGAATTTTAAGTAAATCACTGTCCCATACTATTCATCAAAACATATGCAGCTATACTATTAGCTTCAAAATTTGAAAGGTAACATACCACAGGTGCCATTGCCAACCACCTCTGCCCATGTGAGAGCACCAATCAAACCTTGTGGCCACTCTTCTCACATTTGGGTTGACTTAGCTGCCTTTGGTACTATTTTACTCATGGTGCAACAGTTTTCTTCCACTGGCCTTTACCAGTATAAACTGGCATCACCACCATGAGACATCACAGCTTTGCAACCCTCATCATTACACCAGTAAGCCACCTCTAGAGTTGCTTGATCACCATATCCATACTGCTGTGCTAAACATCTTGGTCCAGAATTGGCCCACTGATCACATGCTTGTTCCACAGCTGACAAATGCAGCAATTGCATTATGCTCGAATACCCATTACTGATATATTCTAGGTTCTATCACTCCCTCCCTGTCTATGCATCTATGTCAATATGTATAACTCAAGAAAATGAACACCAGTCCTACGTATTGACATGTGGCATAGGTAGTATACAAATACAGTACTGAATTTGTATGTAATTGTTAAGGTACACACTTATTTGTATTTAATGTTTAAAAAAAAATACATAAAAATGCCACCCTGACCAAAGCACTGTCTGAAGTGTTTACCCTGTTGATGTCCCAAGATACAACAATATTTTTTAATTTATTAAATAGGCAACATTAATCTCAAACGTTAACGGTTTTAACTTTCCCAGAACTGTATAATAGTTGAATCAATATTAATCATTTACTGTTTCTCACTCTCCTTCTTTTGTTTATTTACAATGGTTCTTATTTTTTTTTTCTTCAGGTTCAGGTTAGAAACAGCTTTGCTCACTCTACAGGAAATTATTAAGATGCATCTTTCTGCACACATTTTGCAGTAGCTGATGGCATCTTTTCCTTTGTGAGGCGAAGTTTCTCCTCACCTCACATTTTTGTATCTCATCCCTTGTGTTATTCAAGGTTTCAGACAGCAATGCCTGTAAATGTTGACTGTTCCTTCTTTTCTTGCCTTTTTTCGTTATTCTAACAAAATATGAGTCTGGAGACACACTTTATTTCATCACCACGGCATGCCCCTTCCACGTCTTTTTGTTGTCCAGTTTGACAAGGACTGGATCTCCCTTTTGCAAAATGGGTAAGTCTCGTATTTCGTGTCTTTTGAGGAAATAGTAAGCCTGTTTTTGTTTGGCCCTGTTCTCCCTCACCACAGCATATTCCTTTTCAGGCCATTTCAGCTTAAGGCTACATTCAGGGATTAGCAATGTCCTAATTTTCCATCCCATTAAAAGTTCTGTGGGGCTTATTCCTGTGGACATTGCTGGTGTTGCTTAGTATGTCATTAATGCTAGTAATAGATCTTCTTGTTGCAAGATATGCTTCACGATTTTGCACAGCGAGCCTGTTACCTTGTGCATGGTGGAAGCTGAAGGGTCTTTTCAGAATCATACTGGGTGATGAATAATGTCCAGGTCGGGCTTGTATACTGGGACTCATTATCACTTAATATTTGACTAGGCGCTCCAAATCTGGCAAAAGTGGTTTTCATTCTTTAAATTACTTTGTCCATAGTAGTTGCTGGCAGATGGGGTATTTCAAGATAATGTGAATAATATTCCAATATTACAAGATAACTCCGCCTCTGATGTTCATATATCTGTGCCTATTCTCTGCCATGGTCTGTCTGGAAGCAGTGTAGCAGTGACAGGTTCTTTCCTCTGTGTTGGTTTTCTTCCCTACAAAACTTACATGCCTCCACATGATGTTTAATATCAGTGGATATACCCTGTTACCATACTGCTGCCTTTGCACGCTCCCTGTACTTAGTCAGGTCTTGATGTCCACTATGTATACATTCTAGTATGTCATTTCTCTAATTTCTGGGAACTACTATACAGTTGTTAAAGGTGATAAAGCCATGATAGTGAATCTTTCACAGGATAAAAGTATTTTACCATTTATGGTCTACATTTTAACATTTCTGGCAATCCTTCTGGAACATACTTTCTAACTAACTGTAACTGCTTGTCACTCTTTGTAGCTTCATTTATTTCCAAGAGTTTGTTTTGTGATGCTGGTATGCATTTCATGAACATGTTAACATAGCAAGCTACTTCTACTTCTGTATCACTTTTTACCCCCAAGTCCTGTGGACTTCTTGAAAATCTATCTGCTTTTTCTAGGGTCTGCCTGGTGCAAGCATATTTTACAACAGAAATGCATCAGTCATAGTAACAGTCATTGACATCTTACTGGCACTGCATTCAGATCTTTAATATTAATTAGTGCCATTAGCAGTTTGTGGACCATAATTAATTAAAATATAGTCATTCCTACAAGGTATTTTTTGAACCCCCTTACATGACGACACTGTTGTTATGCACTTCTTTTTAATATGTTAGAATTTCTTTTCAATGTCTATTAACTTAAAGAAACAATACGCTACTGGCTTCCAAACATCTCTGTGGTTCTAAGCTATAGCTACTTGCATCAGCTGACACAGCAGTAGTTAACGCCGGGTCATAATGAACCAAGATGGGGGCCCTCATTCAGAGCCTCTTTCAGCCTTTGAAAGGATTGCATTTTGGTTGGGCTCAGGTCCATACTGTACTTTAATTTTAAAGTGTCCCCATTTATTAAGTTTAAGTCCCACATTTTCAATTCTGTGTAGTACATTCTGTAGATGTGAATCATGCTGTGCCGCATCACATCCATAAAATATCACACCCCCATACACAAGAAAGCCCTTGGTAGTAGACATTATCAAGAACCCAGTGGTCAATCTGGCTCCTGAGAACCTGTGTGGAGATGGAAGACCCTTTCAGAAGAACAACCATCATCGCAACACTAATCTGGGCTTTATGGCAGAGTTGCCAGAGAGCACACAAAAGCTTGCTTGGAGTTTGCAAAAAGGCCCTTAAAGGACTCTCGAATTGACAAAAACAAAATTTCTCTAGTATAATTAAAACCAATTATTCAGACTCAATATCTTATCAGCATGTCTGCAGGAAACCTGACACTGCTCATCATCTGCACAATTCCATTTCAATGGTCGAAGCATGGTGGAGGCAGCATCATTCTCTGGGGCTGTTTTTCAGCGGCATGGACTGGGAGACTACTCAGGTTTGTGGAGCTGAATGGAGCAAAGTACAGAGATATTCTTAATAACCATCTCCGGATCTGGACCTCAGACTTGGCCAAAGGTTCACCTGTTGTGACTTGAAGCACAAAGCAAAGATAACACAGCAGTTACTTAGGGACAATTTTGTGAATGAGTCCAGACTTGAACCCAATCAAACATCTCTGGAGAGACCAGAAAATAGCTGTCCACTATCTATCTCCATCTATCCTGAAAGAAATTGTGATCTGCCGAGAAGAATGGCAGAAGAATGGCAAATCTAGGTTTGCGAAGCTTGGTGTAAAGGGTCAGAATACTTGCGTCAATGTGATATTTCAGTTTTTTTTTGTTTTTTTTTTTTAATAAATTTTCAAAAATGTCTAAAATGATGAGCGAAAAAAATTTATTTCAATGATTTTAACACAAGACTGCAAGATAGAAAATTTGTACAAATTTTAATGGGGTTTAAATACTTCCTAAACACGGTATATGCTTAGAAATGGGGACAACATTATCATTTCATAAAGTCCCACATGTAGTCAGACCAGTATATGACATTTTACATTTGTTACTACCCTGTAAGGTTCTGCAATCCACTGTCAAATTATCAGTGCTCTGCTGTCAAAGAAAAACAACCTGTGCAGACAGCCACAATTGTAAATTATATAGCAGGGACAGTCTTAATATTTCATAAAGTCACAAGTGTAATCAGAACTATGTAAGACTTGGTGTGTATGCTACTACTTACTTTTAGAGTAAGTCCAAAAGTTTTCTTATCTACTCTATTTCTTTTTGTATCATCCTATATTTATGTAATCTATTAAAATAGTAATTGTACAGGAAACAAAGCAACTTGATAGTTACAAAAAGTCAGCCTGGATTCACTCTTCACAAGGAAAAGGGAAGTAGTTACTCTTGATTGAGAAGATTAACTGGAATAGTATTTAAGAGGTAATGGGAAGGACAATGCTGAAGTGTCAAGTATTGAAAGAGACTAGCTAAAATAGATGTATCTATGCTGGTACTGTAATAAAGAACTTGAAAGACAAAAAACAAAAATCATAGCAAAAGGTAATTATTAAATTATGGAAATAAAGTCAGGAAGATGTTAAATATATATTGACAGAATATACTGGAAACAATTAATTCTTTCTACAGGATATTGACATCCTGAAAGAACTTGCTTTAATAATGATGTAGCTGCAGCAAAATGGGAATCGTGTTATAGTTGTATAATTCCCATTCTAAGCAACAGGATATAGGAGGCATGGCAATAGCCATGGTCACAAGCAAGGTGTGACAATGTGCATTTCTTAGGGTATGTTTGTGACAAACTGTAACAAACAAATAAGAAGCTGGTTCAGGATATTAAAGAACAGAAGAAAAGTTTAAGTAATCGCATTGAATCAACCTTTAAAGGTATGCTAGAAAAGAAAAAAATCAGGAAAATGGGAGTAAGTTTGAGAATAAATTTAAAGCACTTGGTGCTCAGTTTAAAGACATTAAGCAATCGTTCACAACTCGTATTGAAATAGTTGAACAATTGGCATCTAATGAAAAAGCAAAGGCTGTAAATTCTGAATGCAAAGTACTTGGAGACAGACAAGCTGCACTGTAAGAAGGATACAAAATAATGTCAGAATCGAAGTTCTCCCCGAAAACCTTGAAAGCCCAAATCCTGTGAAATTCATAGTTGAACTATTCTCTAAAATAATTGTAGAGGACTTTAAATCAGACACTGAGATATCAGCAGCTTTTCGCACACGTGGATCGAATGCCTCAAAACCCAGAAGCTTCATTGTGCGTTTGACAAATTACAATCTAAACTAAATTTTATGTCACTTCTCATACTGTAACAAGAGATTATGCTTGAAAATAACCACATTCATATTTGCTGTTTTCTCCCTCTCAATAGTTGCTAAACATGCCGCATTTTACAGCATTAAACAGAAGTTACATAAAGCCGAAATCAGATAGGGCCTCTTATATCCTGCTAAACTGAGAGTGGATATTCAAGTCAAGTTCTGCGTTTTTAGTTTTCAAGATGAAGCAGAAGAAGAACTAAGAAAATTGATCCCAACACTTTTTGAAATGTAATCGTGAGTCATATGGTGTCCTGGCAAGGCAAAGAAGATTTTACCTGCAATTTGGTCCATTTGTAATAAGACTTTTGCTTTAATTATACATTCTGCTTTCTTCTTGGCTATTTCTTTACATGTTAATTGCAATCATAGTTATGCATTTTTATTTATTTGTTTATTTTATTTTATTTTTATTTATTTTTCTTTTCCTCCCCAAAGGGGACTGTTTAACAACATACCCTTGGTTTATTGTATTAGGATTGTACAATCATATGTTATTTGCTTCTCCATGGGCACTGTTTAACATCATTCCCTGGGTTTAATCTTTCAGAACTGTTTAAAATTATATTCTAGGTTTATAGTATTTGGACTGTTTTGCCAATAGATATCTCTACTTTAATTGTTCTATGTCACTGCTGGGGCTTGTTTTGTTTTGGACATGTTCTGTCTCTAGGTATGTCAGAGGACTGGGACTCCGTGAGGTCTGATCTAGCCTTACGTGGGGAGGCAAATTGGGAGGATAGGGAGGAAAAATGGAGGGGCGAAGGTCGAGAGAAAGAGAGCAATTAGTTTTTAATATATCCTTTTTACCCCCGTAGTTGTAAGTGCCAACACAACAATAGGCTTATAGCAATAAACTGGAAAAATTGGAAATTATGGTTAAAGCTAACTTACGTAATAATGTACTATTTTCATTTAAGACCACAAAATGTCAACAAAAGCTCAAAAGCAGTGTCTCTCTGACCAACCAATGAACTTTGTGAGCTGGAATGTCAAAGGTCTCAATCACGAATTAAAGAAAAAGAAAGTATTATCTCACCTAATAGGTCTAAATACCACGATTTTCACAGAAGACTCACTTATTAAGCCAGGATCAATTTTGGTTGCAAAGAGATTGGACTACTCAAATATTCCACTCCAGCTATACAAAGAAAACTGGAGGTGTGGGAATTTTAATACATAGAGCAATTTCATTGGTAATATCAGATGAAGTATGTGATTCTGAAGTGTGATATGTGATCGTTTTGGGTAATTTATTTAACTGTAAGTGATTTTGATAAAAAAAATATACACACCCAATGTGGATGATAGAGACGTTATCCAAAATGTATTTGCATCCATTCCTAACAGGAACACCCATAAAATTATAACGGCTGGAATCCAAACTTAGATGGGTCTTCAGCCACAGGGGAGATGACATCTAACACTGCAAAAACAATTACACAGTTTGTAATTGATCATAACTTATCAGACCCTTGGAGATTTCTAAATCCAAACTCAAGAGCATATTCCTTCTTCTTACCAGTACATCATTGTTACTCAAGAACTGATTATTTCTTTGTATAGGTACCATGATCAAATCTTGCAAGTGCAACACTATTGTTATCTCTTTATAGAAACCACAGACAATAAAATTTTACCTCAAACTTTTCACCAAGCATTAATGACTGTGTTTCCTAAGAAAACTAAGGACTTATTACAATGTGTATTATACACACCAATCTCACTTCTGAATAATAATGTTAAGATACTTTCCAAAGTTCTAGCTAGAAGGATTGAAAAAGTGCTTCCTTTGGTAATATCACAAGACCAAACCAGATTTATTAAAGGCAGATACTGAGCTTAGAGATTTGTACACAGATAATGACTTTGTATCCTATGGACAATTAATTATACTCCAAATTTAGCTTCCCATCAACACAATTTTTCTATTATCTCTAAATCAGAAACTTTACTAAACAAGATCTGCACAATTTTCCTCACCTCCCACCTATTTCTATTTCAGAAATATTGATCACTCTTCAGGACTCAGGCAGCATCTCTATAATATATAAAACAGTCCCTTCCTTTTAAAGATTCCAGAGTACAGTGGGAAAAGAATCTCTTACTCAACATTTCAGAAAAGGAGTGGAAGGCAGCCATGCACAGAATTTATTCTAGCTCCATATGCGCAAAGCATACAATTATTCAACTTAAAATCTTATTTCATGCACATCTATCTCATTTAAACTTGTCTAAAATGTTTCCAGGGCAAGCCTCATTGGGTCACACGTTTTGGGTATGGACCAAATTAACATCATTCTGGACCAAAATTTTTAAATGCCTATCAGACAGCCTTGGTATCACTAACCCATTAACAGCTGTGTTTGGTGTACTCCCAGATGGACTTAAAGTGGAGAAGGACAAACAAACTGTAATTGCTCTTACTACACTATTGGTATGCAGCTTTAACTTGCTCAACTGGAAGAATCCTAACTCTATTCTTTTAAGTGGGTAGCTGATGTTATATACTATTTGAAATTGGAAAAATCTAATTTTTGCATTGTAGGCTGAAGAGTTTTGACAAAATGTACCTGAGTGAAGGCTCAATTAACCCTTATTGCCAATCAGTGATAGTCTGGAGGTGTTTTAATGATATGACATAAGTTTGTTGTCAAGGGGATTCTTATAAAATATGTGGGAAGAAATGAGCATCGATAAGGCCATGAATTCACTCAGTGACTGAAATATTGTTCATAGTAAAACTCCCTTGGTGTTTTAATTATAGATTGGATTTCACTAGGCCTTCAAATGATCACTAGATATTGTATCATAACTTGAATTACTTTTCTATTAATAGGTATCTAAGTTTTATAAGAATTTGGCATCAGCTTCTTTGGTGTGCTTGGATGGCAATCTTCCAGTTTCCACCATTAATTATGTGTGTGATATTGCTCAAAAACATTCTGTTCCAGGTAATGCTCTGTCTTTACAGTTATACTTTATAAGAATAGTTTTTTTTTTTGCATGTTTTAATGAATAGTGTTGCTTATGGCTGTAATGTCAAAAGCAAGCCTTTAAAAATGCTGAAAATTCTTCATCTTGCCTCATTTGAACAAACCTCTGCAATGAAAACTTAAATACCTAGCATTTCACCCTTATCAAAACTAGTTTGTGTACTGGTTACTTGGATTTGATAGGCACCAGAGTAGTATAGAAGGTATTGCTGCTGCCACCACAGCCATATTAAAATGCTCTTTTAGTGCCTGTGTATGTTTTCTATTGATGCACCAGGTTTGTTCCTCATTTTTTAACTGATACCCTTAAATATGTTTGAGAGTGAGATGCACAGACATGGAGAAGTATCTCATCCTGGGTTGGCTCATGTCTTGCTCCCAAAGCTGTTGGGATAAATTTGAGCTACTGATTGTGAAATAAAAAATGAGTTAAAAAAAAGAATGACTATCTGAATCAGAAAAAGGAATATTAAAAAAAAACTTTTTATGATGATCTATCATGTTGAAGTATTTTAATTCACATGTTTGCCATCAGAAAATGGAATACAAAAGAAAACTATTTTTATGTTTTATAATGTAAACATTTGTTAATTGACATTTTTCCATTTATTTATGCATTTATTTATATGAGTGTATGTGTCTTTGTTTGCACTGTATCACTGCTGCTATTCTGAGGAGTCATTTAAACAAGAACTTCAGTGTACTACGTAACTAGGACATTTGAAACTGAACTTGAAATGGAACAGGACAAGTGGGAGCATTGCATCCTGAAAAAATGCTTTCTGAAGAATTTTTGTTAATTTTGTTAGGTTTTATTTCAATTTAGATGTTAAAACATTTTTCTATTCTATTATTTATGTAGAATGTTGTTAAAAATATAAAAAAAAAATCTAAACCTGTCAAAATTATTTTCCCAGTGTGGTATGAGCCAACAGACCCTAAAAGAGCCTGCAAACCTTTCCTGTCTGACAGCTGGAAATCTCTAACATTTATTTCACCTAATTTGTCTGAACTTTATGCAATTAACCAGGCATTAGGTCTTCCTGTTTCATCAGGTATGTTTAAGAACACACTTCTGTGTATTTTTATAAGGGGGACTGAAATTATTTGTACGGATATATATTACACTATATGGTATTTGATATATTTTGTTTCCTCTTTTTATATATATATATATCAGCACTTCCTACTTCATTGGATGAAATCCTTAACAGTGCAGCCACATTGTCCCGGCCTCTACTAGAATTTTTAAAGTGTGTGATAGTGACACTGGGTGCTCAGGGAGTCCTTTTGTGTGGGAGGTCCAAAGATGGAACGGTTTGCCTCCAACCTAGAAAAGACAACATGGTAAGTTAGCCCGATGCTCATTATGGGTTGTGACAGTGTGACAAGGGTATTATGAGTTTAACTTAAAATCCTGACATTACATTTCCAGATTGTACTCTGTCTCACTGTGCAATTTGAACAAGTCAATTACAATATTTTTGTTCTAGATATACTAGAGTATGCATCAATAACAGCATTAATTTTGTAACAGTGTTTACAGCAGAAATGTTCTGCAATGAATAATAAAATCAATCTACCCATTCATCTTGTAATTTGCTTAATTACAAGAGCTGGAAACCATTTCATATTGAAAAATCTATTATTCATTTCAGGGTTGTCCGATCATAGTCAAACGTAAGGCAGGAATTAAACTTGGACAGGACTTCAGTCTATTGCTCTACACATTCGCTTATATACCCGTACTCCATCAAACTGCACCAATTTAGAGTTACCAGTAAACCAAGCAATCTTTTACTCCTTAAGCATGGGGAGAAAGTCCACATGAGAACTGACTGTGCCTGAAGAGCTTTGGGCAGCAGAAAAACCTTTCTGCTGATCTTTCTGCTGATATAAAAAATGGAAATTGTTAGAAGTGAATTAAAAAACAAAAGTTTATTTTAAATTTACTGCCCAAATAATGGTTCAATAGAGAAGAGAATTCCTAGATTTGGTATTTTTGTGTGGCCTTTGCATATGCAGTCATGTCGATTTCCTTCTGAGACTCCTTACACTTAGGGCTCCTAAGTTCAATTCTGGGCTAATCTGACTGTGGGTTTTCAAACCAACCAATTTCATGGTTCAGCCTTACTTCTAAATTAATACAATCGTTTAATAAGTATTTTTCTTCTCTTATTTTGCAAGTAGAAATATGTGCTAATATACATTGTTTACATGTAAATACAATTCTGAAATTTGCATTTTTTGCCATATCTTTAATTGTTAATTTTTCTTCACTGTATTATTTTTAATTCACCTTCCCTGTGGAGTTTACTCCCTTAATTGTAATTAAATACCAACAATGAGTGATGAGCAGTAATCAAACGACATGAATGTTAAAGGGGAGCAGCTACTACTTTAGTATATAATTCACTTGTGAGCTAATTAATAAGGAAATACTTAAATGACCAGGACAAAAAAAGGAAAATCTTTAAAAGCATGAAAAACAGCAAAAATTAATGTCACACACAAATGCATGCTACATTCCTGTACAAATATAGCAATACAACTTTGTCATTTCTGGATTGACACAAAAAGGGAAGGAAACAGAGAAATAACAGCTTATTTAATAAAGGCAGAGTCCAGTTAAAAACAGAAGGTGGTTGGGATGAGCAGTGGTAGTTAAGGTGGTCTGTGGGACTGAACTTAGTTTTCAATAAATAGCTCTCAAATGAATGTAACATTGCTGTAGCAGCTCCGCTTTAGCATTCAGTGTCATTTGCACCCATGTTTGCACTGCTCAACACTAATTTTAGTTATTTGGATAAAATTAAGAGAGTAACTGGCACAGAAATAAGGTGAATTGAAATAAAAATGGTAAAAGATAATTACCATTTAAAGATATGGCAAACAATCCAACTTCTGCCTTATCCTGCTCTGCATGTGTTTGGCCCCCTTGTTTTTTAACCTCTTTATGACGTTTTACTTTGTTTTCTACTGTCTTCTTTTTTTGACCTTGCTTTAACCTGCTTTTGTTTCAATGACACCTGGTCCGTGGTGATTATTTTCCCTTTTTCGAATAATAATTTCCATTTGTTTGTGTTACTACAATCTTTACTTTCTTTTTTTATACTTTATAATTTTCCTACTTTCATATTCTTTAACTTTCTCCACATGTGTATCGCACCAATGTTTTTTTTTGAGCCTTTCGAATTCCACTGCTTTCATAATGTCTGACCTGCTCTGCATGTGTATAGTGCCAACGTCTGGATTGGACGTGCTTTTGTTTCAGTTCCACTTGTTCCGGGCTTATAATTACTTTCCTTATTTCCTGAATTTGCACCTAGATTATTCTTCTTCTTTTTTGTCTCTCCAATGCTTTTGAGTCTCTTTTCTCCGTGCTGCTTTCTTCTTCGCTTAGTCATCTACATTTCATTTATAATGTATTGTCCTAATACGCTTTATATGCGCTGAGTGCCCTGGATATGTGTGTGCTCAAAGCCAAACCACGACTGAGTGTGTTGCTGCCCATGCTCTTATTTGTTATTGGTTGTAAGTAGAGTGTGTCTTGCAAGAATCTCATGTTCTACGTCATTGCGAGACGGTCCTGGGTCAATCAGTCTCTTGGCACAAAGTCTCATGTTTAAGGTCTCCTCAAGACGCTCCGTGGCCAATCTCTTTAGTCTCGCAGGTCTTTTAAGTGTCTTCCAAGATCTTAACGTGAAGATCACGTCTCATCGCCCTACTGTTTCACTCCAGGATTTTTTTTATAATAGAGAGATAATAATAATATAGTAAAATTCAATACAAAATAATTGTTAAAATAAGTATGTAAAGGTTATTAAAGTATCAAAAAAAAATAAATTTGTGGTGATCTGTTGTGGAACAGCCCAGTGTAGAAGACCTTGTTGCTTGTTGTGAAAGGGGCTGCATAAAAATTCAAGTACCAGAGTACCAAAAATGTAGATCCACCACTAGGGAAAAAGCACCACAGTAAATGTAGAATTGTCAGTCAATTTTATAGCAGGTCTGGGATGTTCCTCAGTGTGTCCTGTTCATGGTATACTGTTGCTTTCTCAAGTTTGACTAAGAAAAAGTAAAATAAGGCAGTACTACTTAGATTGATAGATAGCTCTGTATGGCTTCAAAAATTAAACTGACATATAACAGAAATACTGACTGGTAAAAAAAGAAATGAATTGTCTTTAAATGAATAGATAAATTTCTTTCTTTCTCACTCTCTGTGTCTCTCTCAACTTATCAGCTTTGTTGCAATTCATCATTCTTCTCAATTTTTTTTTTATTTATTGATCAATAAATAAACAAAAAAATGTATAATTTTATTTTATTGTTTCTGTTTGTTCTCTCTTATAGGTGGACAGACTTTGTAGTATCCATTATTCAGCCATACCTGTACCATCCAAGAATATAATCAATGTGTCAGGAGCTGGGGACAGGTAAGATGTCCATATGAGAAGCATTACGATCCATGCTGCCAGGCAGGCAAAGATTTCAGTACAACTTTGACTCTGTGTTGTTGCATTTTAAGCCCATTTACACAAATTGTTTTCTAATCCTTACACATAATGTATATTGTACAAGTAGCATGATAAAAGGGAATGCTTAAATCACACATTGGATCTCAATGAACAAAATATTCAAGTGGAAAATCTTTACTGAATAATACCGTGTAATCGGTTGAGAATAAAATGATATAACAAAGGTCAATAGAAACCAAAATCAGCCCTTTGAGGGCTGGATTCAACATCACATTGAAAATCAAAGTCAAAAATTAAAATCATAGGCCAATCCAACTTGCATGAATATCACCACAGGAAATTCATAATGTGACTAAGTAGTGTGTACGGCCCCCACATGCCTATATGCACTCCTGGCAACATCTCAGCATGCTCCTGTTGAGATGGCAGATGATGTCTCTGGGGATCTCACCCCAGACCTGGATCAGGACATCGGTAAGTTCCTGGACAGTCTGTGGATCTACTTGGTGGTGTTGGATATATTGATACATAACGTCCCTGAAGTTTTTGATTGAATACAGGCCTGGGTAACGTGCAGGCCAGTTAATTTAATCAATGCCTTTGTCATCCAGGAACTGCCTACGTACTCTTGCCATATGATGCCAGGCCTTGTACTCCACCAGAAGGAATCCAGGGCCCACCGCATCAGAGTAATGTCTGACAGTGGCTCTGAGAATTTCATTCCTTTACCTAGCAGTAGTCAGGGTACTGTTGCCTAACATGTGGAGGTCTGTGAGAACCTCCAAGGATATGCCTCCCCAGACCATCACTGACCCACCGCCAAACTGGTCATGCTGGATGATGTTGCAGGCTGCATAACATTTACCTTGGTGTCTCCAGACTCTTTCACATCTGTCACATGTGCTCAGTGTGAACCTGCTCTCATTTGTAAAGAGAACAGGACACCAATGGCAGAGACTGCCAGTTGTGGTAATCTCTGGTGAATGCCATTCAAGCTGCATGGGGGTGTGAGCACAGGATATCAGGATGATATGAGGATATCAGGCCTTCAGTTTGTTTCTGACAGTATGCTGAGAAATATGCACAACAGTAGCCAGCTGAATGTCATTTTGTAGAGCTCTGGCAGTGCTTCTCCTGTTCCTCCTCACGTCATGTCCCCTGGTATCTTCTTTATGTACTTGAGATGGTGCTGGGAGACACAGCAAACCTTTGTATATTGTATATTATGTATGGGAACATATGGATTTGCCATCCTGGAGGAATACCTGTGTAACCTAAATCAGCCGCAGGTAATGCCTTGTGCTAGTAATAGTGACAAGGACAGTAGCAAAAACTAGAAGAAGAATCAATCAGGAAGGATAAGGAAAGAGCAATTATCCATGGCCACCACCTGTGAAACCATTCCCTTTTTGGGGTTGTCTTACTGTTGCCCCTTCGGGGCACTTGTTGTCACTTTTGTATGCATCAAAGCAGGTCAAGTTTATTCATAATTGCTTATGCTTTTCAAATCAATAGATTGATATCCCTAAAGATTAATTGACTCTATGTTAGACTGTGATGATTAAGTATTCCCTTAATTTTTGAGCAGTGTATTTTGCACTGCATAGCAAAAACAAAAAGGGGAATCATAGTTCTTTTAAAACCATGAAAGGTTCTGATCTTTTGAGTTTTGTGTAACTTTAAAATGTGAATACTGATCAATAATGACCAGCTTATTACTTGCTGCCACTTATTAATTCATAACTTAATGAATTACTATTGTTTATGTCTAGATAATTCAAGTTGTTTTGGATCAGCCATCTTATTTATTTTGTCATTAATCATCAATCATTTTTCCATTTTCTGCTCTCACACCTGTCCTTATTTAATAATAGTGAAATATTGGAGGGAAAAGCCAGTGTTTCGACAATGTGTCCTCAGTAATTACACCAAACTAAACTACTGTATCCTGAAATTCAATTTGACTTATTTCCTCATTCCAGCCTTTTTATTCTCATGGTGAAACTAATACATACGTACAGTCGGCTGTTTTTACCATCATTTTCAACCAAAGACCTGTGTGTTTGGTTAATAGATATGGTAACTGTAAATAGGCTGATGGGAATGAATAGGAGTGTGAATGAGTGTCATTTATAATGGACTGGCACCCTTTACCAAGCCGGTTTCAGACTTGCCCACAACTCTAGCTGTGCTCACTTTAGGCCATTATAACTCTATAATTGTATTAAGTAGGTTCAGAAATATATGACTAACTAGCTGATGCCCACTATAGCATATACTGGTGTAAGAATAGGAACGGAAAACGGTGAGAAAGGAATTCAGAAATCAAGAAAAAAGAAATACTTCTTGAAAGACGCAGTTGTGAATAGATGTTTTGCTGGAGACGACAGATAATGAGTCGAAAGATCTAACCCTAGAAAAAGCCACGTACAACTGACCGTGGCTGAAGACTGGTTGTTGTAGATTAACGCAAATCTTTGCAAACGTTTGTCCTTGGCACTTTTTGATGGTCATGGATAAGGTGAGTCTGAGTGGGAATTTTGTGTGTTTAAATTAAAACGGGAGATTGGTGTCAGAAAGAAGGAGAGAGATTCTGAGAATGAAGACTGTTTCATAATATTTGTATGTATTCGGGTAACGATGAGTCTTGTTCCATTGCAAAGACCTTTTGATGGCATAATATTTCGGAGGAGCATAACTATGGCTCCCACCTTCAGATGAAGGATATGGGGAGGCATGCCAGTTGGTGAGAGGGTGTGTAAAAACTGTGGGTACGTTAGTTGATCATTAGGATCGTCAGTGACCACTGTATCTACACTCTTGAAGGTCACTTTTTCACCCTGCATAAGATCAAGAACTTTGTTGTTCAGATGACGTTGTACAAAAAACCGTCGACAGAGAAGATACTGTCATTCATTTTATAACAAAGGCTTAGGAAACAACCGTCGCAGTATAACGAAAATAGCAAAGAGCAAAACAAATGCCAATGGTCGAGAGAGTACCTTCCTGTAGCAGACTACGGAAAAGACTCCCAGGCACATACATGGCCAAAGTGAAAGGTCACGCGGTCAGGCTAGATATGGGACGGTGATGTGACACCAATGGGGTCATGAGAGAGGAGCAGAGAACACGGTAGTCCGAAGGAGGAATAGGAATCAAGAAAAGCGGTGTGGGGGTGTATGGGAGGCTGCAGGCTGCGTGGGGAAGGGTTTGGAAGAGGACGAATAGGATTCAAGAAATGCTGTGTGGGCTTCGTGGGGGGGGGGTAGGGTTTGAAGAGGAAGCAGGACGAACCAGAAGAGAAATATACATAAGAGATTATTAATAGTTATTTTTAAGTCAAAATTACTATACCATCAGTAACGGCTGACCCCTTACCCAGCCTGCAGCTACATTACCAAGACCTGTGGCCTGGATAAATTCCTGAGATGAATCTACATATACCAAGCCGTACCTCTAACAAATATTTTCCCCTCAATCGACGGTTTACACAAGAATGCAAAAGCAGGTTTGTCAAATAAGTGAATAAATACATTAAATGGAACACAACAGCAAAACACTACTGCACATTCCCCATGAAAAAAAAAATATATATATATGTATATCCCTCCATCAAAGCAGCAATGTGAAAACACCATATATACAATAACAAACCCTCCCATGCCCTTGTAAGGTATAACACAAACAACACAAATAACAATGAATGAAAGCGGAAATGACAATGATGGTGAACTTGAGTCAGGGTATATTACTATCCTGAATATGGATGATTGGTCAACAAAGAATGGATGTGTTTGAATCTCCCAGAAAAATGGAACAACCTCACTGTGTATCCTTGGCATGTGGTAAACAATGAACTCCAACCCCGGGGTCTCTGGCGATAATTGAACTGAAGTAAATCCGGCGGAATGAAAAACAAACTGGATACAAAAGCGCAACATGAAAAACAGCTGGTAATGGTGGTTCGTTGTTGTAAAAATGAAATCTCCGTCTTTTTCCTTCCTCCCCTTTCTTTTCCCTCCTGATTGTTTAAATAGTAAAGAGCCAGATGTAATTGATTGTGAACAGGTGCTTTCCATCTTGGGGCTACAGTCTCTCTCCATCATCCGCCCCCTCTGTATTTACAGGGACACCATTCACTGACGCACACATTATATAAACAGCAAACGGGACAATGGAAACAAAACGCACTCAGCACAAACATTGAAAACACTATTACTATGTAGCCCCGCTACACATCAATCTTGCTTATAAACAGAAAATATTACTTAACAGTCCTCAAATACCTAATAAATACGCAACTAAGCAAAGATATTGAAGCAACAAATATACTCATTTACAAGAGGGGTTATTATCCAGCAGGTAACAGAAACTCAAGAAGCTAGAAAACAGAGAAAGTGCAAAGTTAACAAGATTAATCAGTAATCTGAATGATGATCCATTCTTTAACATTATCCTGAAAAACTGTCTTTGAAAAGAGACATTCTATTTGACTCTGTGTAGGAAAATACACAGATTTCAGTGTCACTGCTGACCCAGGGTGCTATGAGGATAACAACTCAATAAACAAAACCAAGAAGAAGAAATCTTTGGTCCTTGTTAAAAGAAATCAAGAGACCACTGGCCCTCTGTAAAAAACCTCAAGAAAGTAAACTACAGTAAATAATATTTTTATATAAATGCGATAAACAAAAATAAACTAAATGTTTTTGCTTTTTAAATATTTGTAGTTTTACCCATTCTATATGAATGTTAGAAGCAATCAAACCAATGCAAAAATCCATTGGGGAACCAATACAAATTATTTTATTTAGCTTATAAGATGATCACAAACTGCAGACAAATAAATAATTATTCAAGCTGAAAACATGATTTAACTTAAAATATTGATTCTAAAGTAGACAGCCAGGGAATGTAATGATGAATAGTCGTTTTAGACTGAAAATATATCTTAAATGAAAGCAGTAATATGTGTATTTTTGCAAAGAGAATTTTTCATTAAATCAATTCAGTTGTAATAGCATAGACAAACCAGTGTCTATGAAATTTAACAGACTCTGGTATCATAAAGTATAAATAATACTGACTTTCTTAGCTTCAGAAAATTGTGATTTCCACAAACTTTACAACTACCAAAAGACTACAAGTGTACACCTTATAACAGCTTATGAAGCCAAGAGACATAGTAACGACATTAATATGATTACACTTAGTTTATGTAAGAGAGTTGTGAACACACATCTGCAATACTGTAAGCAGTTTTGATTTTTTTTTTGTACAAGAAGAACATAACCAGTAGCTATGTGATAAAAGGTCCATGGCAAAGCACACTTTTCAGAAACAATCTAGAGTTTTGAAATGTGCAGGCTCAGAGCGGGTTTAAGCACACATGCCACTTCGAGGCTGAGTGGGGTGCTTCGCTGATCGCTTATTCACATGCAAATGCTAGCGGGTCAGTCAAGTGCTTCATTCACACCTTGGAGCAAGTGGAGGACAGCACCTGCACCATATCTGGGCCATAAAGGGAGATTAAGGATGTGCGAAAGAGGCAGGATGGTGAGGGGCCCATGCTGTAAGGAGTGGAGGCAGGTGGTCATGAGTATGTTCCATGGAAATGAGTGGTGGGCCACCACTCAAGAATGGGGCTGAAGGAGGGGTGCTCCTTTGAGCGATGCAGGGGAATAGGAGAGGCCCTGTCGTGCAGAGTCTCCCAGGTAGATGCCAACGGACTGCATGGGGGAGACATGAGTGAGGTTAGTAGGGGATTAATGGATGACTGCACCTGTCGGTGGTCTTCTGTTCATTGTGCAAGTTCCTGATGAGATAAGCTGAGGAGAAGGCAGTTTTTAGAAAGAGGCGCTGGTGCTCTTGACTATTTTAAAAGATGAATCTGCCTGAAATTTTAACCTAGTTTTTACTGGAGTGTTTACAGATTTTTAACCTCCACCATGTGCATTATTTTATTGTCGTTTAAAGTTCTTATTCTTTTAATGTCCTGTTTTTAGAAAGGGGCTTGGACCTTGTTTTAGTGTGGGGTTTGTTTTTAGTGCTTTTATTGTTTCAGTGCAATGTTAGGGCCATACTACAGACCTGGGCCACCAGTTGCAGTGGCTTGACTGGAGTGTGGAGCCTTCCTATGCAAATGGAGGCTTATGGGGGATGGAATGTGAGATAGTGTGTTTCTGGCACATGCATTTTAAATAAATACATAATGTGCGCACAATTTCAAATAGGGCATAGTTAATGTGGAGGAGCAACTCCAGAGGCAGATTTTGGGGTGGGCAATCTTGCATCCACATGCACATGTGTGATTGACTAGTTCCCTTATTATTACTGGAACCATGATTGCTGCACCTGCATCCCACAGTGTTTTAAAGAGAATTGAAGGCTAGAACAACAAAACAAGAGAACCATGAGTGAGTGCAGTATTAAGCGCCTCAGCCAGTTTAAGAAAGGAGAGGCAGAGAGGTCGGTAGCCTTGTGGTGGAGCGTTTGATTGGTGCTTTATTAGGTGAATCATTACCTTCTGATTTATTAAAGGAGTGGGTATGATGGTGGGATGTGGAGTCCTCCTCAGGGATCCACTGGACACCAGAAGAGCGTGAGGAAAGATAGGAGGACAGCTGACACTGATCAGTCTGGCAGACGCTGGTGTCTTTGACGGCTGGGCAAACCATTAGGTGAGCTGGTAAGACAGGAGAGAGGAATGGTTCAATTCAAACATTGGAAGAAGAGTAAGAACCTGATAACTGTGTTATTTCATTTTGGTTTTATCTTTGGATTAGTTATTAAATTTTAACTCATGGACTGTCACTTGGATTTTATGGATTATTTATTTATGGAAGACTTGTTGATGCACTGTACTCTCGACATGTTGTTTGGTTTTTAAAAAAAGCACTGAAAAACTTTATACCAACCCCTTGCTGACTGTGTGTGTTGTCATTTGCCCAGCTCATACTCGAGTATGTTATCAGCAGTTCTGCATTCAGGAGGCTCCCTGAAGCAACCAGGGAATGGTAGTAGAAGTGGGATGAGCAAGTGGCGGTGAGCAGAGAAGAGGGGAAGAAGAAACAAGAAGTAGGACTGGTGCCCTAGATTACTTTTTTTTAAAGGGAGTATTTATTTATTGACTATCTGGAAACCAACTTCACTTTTGAACACTGTCCATTTGTTAATCTAAAATAAAAGCACTTAACCATTTTGCACCAACCCCTTGCTCTATGTGCGCATCCTCATTTGCCTGGCTCAACCTTGGGTACGTTATCAATGGTTCCGGGTTCAAGAGTTTCCTTTAAGCAATCAGGGGGCACCTGGACCATCACAAGCTATCAGATTGATTACAGGACAGGAGGATATAAGCCTCAACGAATGGGACTTGATTGCACTATTTAAGTGAGGTGGAAGTCCAGGTGCTATTTTTAAATCTGTTCTTCAATAAGTGCACAGATGCGCAGGGTAAGGAGATATTCTACACAAATGTTAGTAAAAATGTATTTGTACTGAGAGCTATGGGTATATCAGTTTGCATAAATCATGTGCAGGAATTGAGAGTTGCAGTTTGGAGATATTCAGATCTTAACATGGTAACAGTCTTGGGAATGTTAGATGATCATGAAATGAATTACAGTATGTGAGGCTTCTTATGATTCTTAAATTGAACTGAGGGTGCAGAAGAAGGAGAGTTGGGTCACTAAAGCATTAGGCCATATCATAATGTATATACATATATATTTGTGATGGACTGGTGTCCCATCCAGATTTGATTACTGCCTGGTGCCCAATGGTTGCTGGAATTGGCTCCCTTATTCCAAACCCTGAATTGGATTAAGTTGATCTAAGGATGTTTTATATGTTTTTGTAGTGACTGTGTTTTTATTCATTGTCTGATGTTTATATTGTGCTGCTGTTAACTACTTTGTGGGAGACATGCAAGTAAGAATTGTACAATATACTGTACACATTAAACTTTAAGTTGATATGAGTACAGGGGGATAGTAAATATCAAGGTCTACACACTCTTATTCAGATTTCAACTAATGATAATATAATGGCTGAAATCACTCTTAAGCAACCAAGACAGTGAAATTTGATTTTTGTTATTTTTAATTTAAATATTGTTATTACAAGTCTTATTTAAATGTCTTGTATGTAGCTTTTACAAAACAAAATTACATTATAGTAAGGGAATTACAGCAGAAGCCCGTTATAATAAAAGTTTACCACTTCTCTGTCTTAGCTTTTTATTTACAAGTCACAAGCCACATGCAACTACAGTAGATATTGCACTAATCCCAGTTTCACTTGCTTTACCATGATGTAAACAGTGATCGGAGTTTAGCCTGGGGCCAGCATTCATTAGATGTATGTATGTATTAGATGTATGTGGCTTCCATTTCACCTACATATTCATGTAAAAGGTTTCAGTTTTAAAAGCTAGTTTAGGTATTAACCACATGTCAAAACTTAAGATGTCACATCCATCAACAATGCGATCAGTACAAGACATGGAATTCTATGTTTATAGTGATTTAAGTTATTTTAAGGTTGACTGAGAAGGGGCGTTCAGACAGATCAAAACATTTTCACTGT
Source organism: Polypterus senegalus (assembly GCF_016835505.1). Classification (NCBI taxonomy): domain Eukaryota; kingdom Metazoa; phylum Chordata; class Cladistia; order Polypteriformes; family Polypteridae; genus Polypterus; species Polypterus senegalus. The sequence goes on along the minus strand of NC_053164.1, from coordinate 165,926,104 downwards.
CATGCTCATGCAAATGATCAGAGTACACAATTATTATATTTCAAGTGTCAAAAATCTTTCAGGAGGCAATCCAAAAAAGTTATCATAATGCAACAAATTCATTGAGGTGAGTAAAAGCAAAAGGGTAAGGAAAAATCATGACTAGAATCAGACAAAAGTTAAAAAAATAAACAAATAAAATTTCTCAAACAGCTATGCCAATGGATACTTTTTTTTTCAAAACAAAGCACAAAAGCCAAGAAACATGCCACTTAGACTTAAATAGACAACACCATGCCACCTCACTCAAGCTAAACACAAGCCTCTGTATATATAAAGCCGAAAATGGCACCAGAGATGACGCCACCTTAAATTTAAAGAAAACACCCATATAATCTAAATTAAACTGCAAAAAATTTCAGATCTTGGTCCCATGGTCTGGTCCATTGTTAATTGTTTTAACAAACAGGCATTTTGCTATGCTAGTATTGATATATACTCACCAGCTACTTTATTAGGCATGCCTTTTTAATACTGGGATGAATCCATTTTGTCTTTAAAAATGCCATAATTCTTTGTGACACAGAATCGTCTATGTGCTGGAAATATTCCTCAGGGATTTCTGTCTATACTGACATGAAAGCATTACTCAGATGATGGAGATTTGTCAGCTGCACATCCATGAGGTAATCTCTCATTCCACCACATCCCAGACGTAATCTATTAGATTGAGATCTGGCGAATATTTAGGACATTTGAGTGGAGTGAATTCATTGCCATAATCAAATAATCAGTTTGAGTTGATTTGAACTTTTTGACATGGCATGTTATCCAGAAGATAGGTACACTGCAGTCATAAAGGAATGGGCATGGTATGCAATAATACTCAGGTAGACTGTGGCACTTAAACGATGCTCAATTGGTATTAAGGGACCCAAAATGTGCCAGGAGAATATTCCCCCACACCATTACACCACCACCACCACCACCACCAGTCTGAAACATTGATACAAGGCAGGAAGGATCAACACTGTCATGCTGTTGACCCCAAATTTTGACCCTACCATTCGAATGTTGCAGCAAAAATCAAGACTCATCAGACCAGGCAATGTTTTTCCAATCTTATATTGTCCAATTTTGGTGAGCCCATGTGAATCGTAGCCTCAGTAGCCTGTTCTTAGCTGATGGGAATGGCACCTGGTGTGGTATACTGCTGCTGTAGCCCATCTGTTTCAAGTTTTCGATGTGTTGTGCATTTAAAGATGCCCCTCTACATACCTTGATTGTAATGAGTGGTTATTTGAGTTACTGTTGCCTTTCTATCATCTCAAACCAGTCTGGGCATCCTTTTCTGACCTCTGGCATTAAGGCATTTTCACCCAGAGAACTGCGACTCACTGGATAGTTTCCCTTTTTCTGACCATTGTCTGTAAACTCTAAAGATGGTTGTGTGTAAAAATCCCAATAGATCAGCAGTTTCTGAAATACTCAGACCAGCCTGTCTGGCACCAACAACAATGCCACATTCAAACTCACTTAAGTAACTTTCTTCTCCATTCAACGATTTTTAATTTAAAACCAGCTTCATATTTTCTTCTGATTGAACACTCCATCGTAGGTAAGGGATGCTCTTATGATAAAGGTGTATGAGGGTGTGAGATACAAAAAACACTAAACAGTTCAAACGTCGCTAAGGAATAGTTCAGGTATTACTGTGTTGTCACATAGGCACAATTCATAGAAAAAAAGGCAGTGTGCTCCATCGTTACTCTCACAGGTGGGCATTAGCATATCATAATGTCTTGGATCAATAGCGTGAGTTTTCCACATTCAACTTATACGATGACATTATAAAATACCAGAAATTATGCGTTAAAATCAACTCCTGACTTATCCATGGGAGAACTTATTCATGAGTATATACGGTTACTTAAACTCTTAAACTTAAACATACTTTATTTTGTAAAAAATGTATAATAAAGATATTAACTGAGATTTTGCAAAAATTCCTAATATGTAATAGTCATGCTTGTTATAATAGGACTAAGCAGGGGTTAGCAGGATGGATATTCATTAATGGTCACTGAGACAACTTTTTTCAGCAATACTCTGCATGACAATCTTCCTTTCACATATTGTATGTATTTTTGTATTTACGCGGTGGCTATTTCTATTTCCAGAAGATATAGGTGCTTTACCTTGCCCTACGAAAGGGAAAAAAGTAATGGAGGAGTCCATAAGAAAAAATTATAGCAAGCCATAAAAAAAAACCATAACATAACCACTAGCCAATTGTTAAAATCTAATGAAAGCACAGAATCAGAAAAATTCTAAATAATATTCAGTATCAAAAATTAATAAAGAAAGAGAGAAATCATTAAGACTCACTGGCTTTTTAAAAATGTTGGGGATTTATTACAAAGAAAAAGTATTGCAAATTTCAAGAAGAGCAAAAAGGGTGAACCTAAAAAAACGGAAGCAAACAGAAAATTCAAGCCTCACCAAATCAAAGTAAACAAGCAGAAACCAGGAAACACACAGAAATATTCACAAAGAAGGTTCTCCAACCAAATGCTGAATGCTAATCAGGAAGGCTCAACCATTTGCCTGGATTATATAGGGAGAGTACAGCGCTCCAGTAAAAATGTTGTGGAGTTCAACAAGAACAAGTGGGTACAGTTGAAAACCTAAGGGTAAATTTCAATCAGACATTAGGACGTTTTTCTTCACACAGAGAACAAACTAGTGTGGTAAACAGGTGAACTTTAATGACCTTTAAAACTCAACTTGATGTTACTTGAGAGGAATTAAGTGGATAGGATGTAAGTTGTAGTGTTCTAAAATCGTTTTATAATCCTGTGAGTGCACATGCACTAAACAATTGATGAGGGATAAAACTGAACTGAACTGAATAAGATTGTTGTTTTGACTTTATTTACTGATGGTCTCAAGTGTATCATTTAGTCATATCCTGATTAATTGAACCTGCTACAAATCTGAGGAGAAAGCTTAACACTCACACATACAAGATGATTCTGTTTTATTTTCTGCTTACTGAGCATCACATTCTGATGCCCATCGTTAGATTTTCTCATAGCTGACTGCAGGGTTTGCACTGTTATTGAGGGCTGGTTACAAGGAAGGGTTAAAGCCTTTCTTTCACATTAATAAAGTCAGGTTTGGTCCTAGGGGTTTCTCAAAACCCAAGGCATCATATGCTTCCCATTTGTGCTTACAGTACTGGGCAACTAGATCATCATCCTTGCACAGATTCCATAATTATGCCCCAATTGCAAGCTCTCTTGCCTAGCATAGATTGAACTTCCTCCTTGAAAGCAGTACAAGCTGTGGCCATGTTATTTATTTTAAAAAGCTGGTCAACTCATCTCATTTTCTTGTGTAATTATTCCTGTAATCTTTCTCTGTAAGCTTTTACTTTTGTTAGTACATGCAAAGAGCAGTTTGAAATCATCTGAGTGAGATTTTTTTCAGAATTAAACACTATGGTTGTTTGGTCGCAAGTCAAAGAGATCTGTTAGCAGACATAATTTCCCCAGTAGTCTGCATAACATACACACACACACACACACACACACATATATATATATATATATATATATATATATATATATATATATATATATATATATATATATATATATATATATATATATATAAAGGAACCTATCAAATTCAGAATTCCATGAACCGTTGTTACATTTTCAAAATCATCACTTTCAACTTCTGCTTTAGAATTATTACCTATTTACATAACTGCAGCAATTGAAATGAAGAAGCCTTCTAATTTCTTTTTTGGGTTACCAATTTGAATTGTAATTACATTAAGCTGACTTAGCACCAAGAACTTAGTCTAAATATATTTTAGTAAATATCAGTTTCATTTAATGTTTGCTCTGTAATCAGAATGGACATTCGCATGTTTCCCTATTGTACATAGTGATTCCCTGGGACACCATCCTTTGTCCACTCTATTCATATTTAGTTTATATCTGGCCATTATTTACTGTGAAAAAAAATAATTGTCCATTGTCATGACCAGCTGGCCAACAGAAATAAAAATGTTAACAGACATGCTGATAGGTTACATGTTTTTTAGCAAGTAACAGTAAAACTAAAAATATGGTGCAAAACTTTAACAGGCTGTAACACACATGAAAAAATTAGAAGCTCTCAGCAGAACTAGCTTTGAAGAGCTTGCTTTATCCCTGATTCGAATGCTGCCATTGTGGGCATCTGCCTAGTTAACTACCTTTAAATGAGGGTTAGAACTGTCCTGAAAAGAAAATGTAAAAGGCAAGAGAAAACACTAGCACTAGACAGCATAATATGCCAAAAATATAAAGAAAAATGATGTGTAAAGGCACAACCACAGATGGAGATAGTGCTTCAAAAACCTACAAGAAACGAAAAATTGTGAAAAATCAAACAAAAAATGCAACTAATGCATTGCAGGAAAACAGCTACAGATGCTGACAACCATCACATGAGACTGCATTCAGAGTAATAACTATCTTAAAAGTGTACTTTTTATTTAATATAATATAATATAATATAATACATTACATTTTTATTTAATATAATACTGTATATTAAAAGTGTACTGTTTATTTTGCTTGCTTTTTGATACACTATCTTAATCCCAGAGGGGAAATTGCATGACCTATTTTGGGGGTCACAGCACAGGGTCAGCCATTGTACAGTGCCCCTGGAGCAATTTTCAGGTTCAGGGCCTCGTTCAATGGCCCAATGGAATAGGATCCTTTTGTGGTACTAACAGGATTTGAATCAGCAACCTTCCAGATACCAGCACAGAGCCTTAGCCCCAGAGCCACCACTCTGCTTTAAGACTCCTAACATTTTATTTAACTAGCCATCCACATTTGGATTTGCATGCTGCGCCTTTGCACTTTCTGGTTCTACTATTGGTTTAACTCAGGGGTGTCGAACTCCAGTCCTGGAGCCAGAGTGGCCGTAGGTTTTAATTCTAACCATCTTCTTAATTAGTGACCAGTTTTTGATGCTCATTAACTTCTTTAGCTTTAGCTTTAATTAGCTTGACTCAGGCCCTTTAGTTGTTTTTTCCTTAATTAGCAGCCGGACAGCAATGAGACATAAAACAAGCAGGACATGACCAGCTCACCTGTACCCATCAAACAAAATCTGAAAATAAAGATGAAGGTCTCAGTAAGGTTGATCCCTCAGGTTACCAAAACATTTTAGGAGTTCTTAGAAAAAAACAGAATATCAACAGTTTTGGAAATGTCTGCTGTGGCAAAAAGAGAGCAGCAACAAGCCATGGAATTGAATAACGAGTTTAATTAACAGCAAAAATCAGCTTCTCATTAAGGAACTGGCTCGTTTCATGTCTCATTTCTTTTTGGCTGTCATTTAATGAAGAAAAGAGTCAATTCAGAAGACTTAATCCTTTAAAACAGGGCTTTTAAAATAGAGGGAAAAGAAGTTAATCAGCAATGAAAACTGGGCACTAATTAGGAAAAGGGTTAGAAAGAAAACCTGCACCCACTGCAACCCTCCAGGCCTGGAGTTTGACACACGTGGTTTAACTAATACTTGTAGTATTTAATATTTCTGTTCTTTTATTTGCCTATTAATTCATTTTTAAGTCATCTAAATCAATTATGATCTGTCCTGGATGTTCCCCACATGTGCAAAATTAATAAAAATAAATTTACCAGAGAGATGTACTGTAATAGACCACCACGAGCACCAACAGTTTGCTGGATGCTGCTCTATTTAACATTTTTTAGTGGAGAATGTCTACAAATTTGTCAGCTCATGATGGCAAGGAAGAGACATAGAAAATGAAAATATTGTAGTTATTGCATTAAGTGCTCTTGTCACTGCCATATGTAAATGTAGAAACACCCATGTACACAGGAAAGGAGCCAGAGCTGGGGATACAAAAATGTGAATGGTTTTGATGCAAAACAGTGGTTTGACAATCTCAGAATGTTAAACGGGAAGTTCATTTACTTTTATCCATGCCTGTCCCTAAGACACTCTTTTAGAAAAATACACTTTTGAGGTAAATTGCCTGTCAACCACAACAAATTTCCATGCACAGTGTAATGTGAAGATTAATGTTAATAATAACAGATTATATTACTCTGCCTCAAGTAGATGATCTTCAGTCCACTTAGAGAGGGTAACCATTTAGGCAGTCCCACTTAAATATGGGTCACATTCAATTTCCATTCACACTTTTCTAAAAAGCCCGAATCTGTGTTAAATATGAGTGAAAAAAAATAGAATTTAGCTAAACTGTGAACAGCAGATCTGTACTTAGTCTGTCAGCCTAACAGGTAGCCTACAGTGACAGTGACAGCAAAAATAATAATCTTACCAAAGCAGAACCATATACTTTAAACATTCACCTTTATTTATGTCCATGAAAACAAAAACAGGCTAGCCCAATACTGTATATTCAAAACATTTGATAACATGGAAATATAAAAATCACATTTAAGTAAATGCTCATAACTCATGTTTACTGTGTCCATGCCAAGGTATGCAGAGAATGCAGTATCACCATCCACTCAATACATCATGTCAGAAAGTTTTTCAAAAGAGGAATGGAATATAAAGTGCTATTTAATGTGCCAAGAGCAAATTTGAAGAGTGTCATTAAATAAGGCATAGATGGTAGCAAATAACAAAGGATATTTACCCAAGTTTAATGTAAGGCCATCTGCGAAAAGATTATACTGTGAATAAAATTAGTCTGTAGAAATGCATTCATAGCTTAATGTTGTCATATTGGCCATAAGGTTTATTTTGCTGGGCCTGTGTCTCCCATGCTACTTTGGCTGGATAATTATTATTATCCATCCATCCATTTTTCTAAACCCTTTTGTCCAGAGAAAGCATCAGCAAGAATCATCCCTGGACAGGGCACCAGCCCATTGCTGGGTAACTACACACACACACACACACATCAGGGGTCAATTTAGCATCACCAATCTACTTAACCTACATTTCTTTTAACTGTGGAAGAAAACCCATATAGAGAACATACAAACTCCATGCAGGGAGCACTCATGACAGAACCCTGGTCTTCACGATGTGTGCTAGCAGAACTACCACTGTGCCACTGATTAATACTGAATATGGTGAAACAGAATTATTATAAATTATGTTATAGCCTAAGGCTTTCTTCATAAACATCCCACTGTTTATAACAAGTATGCATCATAATTAATTTTGTTTAATTTTTACATTTACACTTATCTGCTTAGTACAGGGTGAGCCAAAATGAAGCACCACATTTCTCAAAGTCTTTGCACAAGGTATAAGCAGCCAGGTGGGTTGGAGTTGGGGTCCTTTGATAGGCCTTGTGGTTTTCAGTCGGCAACATGCTTTGGTCCGGTGCACACAGCGCTTTCACTGTCGAAGCGTTCTTCAAAAACAATAAATTCATCATCACCACACAAATCGCCTTCTGAATGCACTTCAGCATTCATCCTAACGGTGACTTCCCAAATCGGAAAACTATTCTTTAGTGGTTGGGGTTGCTTTAGACAGATGGGTACAACATTGAACTGAAAATCTCAAGGCCGTCCTCAGACTGTACAATCGCCTGAAAACTTCTAACCACAGCAGTCTCCTAGATGTTCAGCGCACAAACATACTTCTGCCTTAGGCATTTTCAACAAGTCTTTGAGAGGGATTTTGCATGAGGACCTTTATTTCCATCCATACAAAATGATACTAGTGCAGGAACTCACTGAGAGAGACATAGAAAGTTTTGCGCGAACATTCTGCTAACAGGAGGCACATTTCCATTTGAATGGTTGTGGAAATAAGCAAAACCATCACTATTGGGCTAAAACCAATCCTCATGAACTTCATCAGTGACCCCTGCACAGTAAGAGTGTTACAGTTTGGTGCGCCGTTGGAGAACTTGCCATTGTAGACCCTTACTTTTTTGAGGATGGGGGAGCAACGTCAATGTCACTTCAGAACGTTACCATGAAATGCTAGAGAACATTATGTGGCCCCAACAGGAAGAAATGGTTGTGGTGGATGCCTGGTTTCAACAGGATGAAGCAACAGCTCATATGACGTGGAGATCCATGCAAGTTTTGCGGGAGATGTTTCCGGGGAAGCTGATCTCCCTGCGCGGTGATGTCAAGTGGCCTTCACATCCACCTGATCTCGGTCCATGCTATTTCTTCTTGTTGGGCTATCTCAAGTCAAAGGTATATTGATCTCAAAACCTTGAAGTCCTCAAGGACGCTACTCACCACAAAATCACTGCTATTCCCATTGAAAATGGTCAAACGAGTCATGCGAATGTTCAGAAATCATCTCAAAGTTGTATCGCTAATGATGGCCACCACCTGGAAGATATCATTTTTGAAACACAGTGAACAAAAACTATTTTGTAAACCCTTGCAAAGCAGCTTATAAAAGAGGTCCATAAAACTGACTCAACATCAGCTGACTTTTCAACAAGTTTTAAAGGACAAGGTTACAAAATTGATCATCACAAGTGAGGTGCTCAGAACACAAATACAAGTTCATTACAATTCCCAGATAAAAAAAAATCTAAGTTAGGCAGAAAACCAAACAAGAGAATCTTCCAATGCCTCTTGAACACATTGAGGGAGCCAGAATCTCAAATGGAGATTGGCAGCTCATTGCAACAGCTAAAAGCTACATATGAAATGAGTAGCCGACCTACTAATTACTCTGTACGCAGCATCAAGAATTTGAATTTAATATGTGCTGCTACAGGAAGCTACTGTAGTGATCTGAAAACATGTGCCCACCTCAGCTGATTGAACACCAGCACTGCTGCATTTTGAATTATGTAAGGACCAAAATCTGGACAAAGAGCTGCTCTGCATACTCTGTTAGTTTGGTTTGATCTTATGGAAATTGTATAGTGTTAATGTGGAAGACCCCGAGACATTACCGACTTGGTCCCTGAAGGACAGCTGGTCATCAGACACCATCCCAAGTTAGCATATAGACTTGTCAGGTGTTGGAGATAATGAACTAAGCTGAGCAGAGATGGGAGGTGAATAGACTGGAAAAATATGATGACAAGGAGGTTATTCTTTGCCAAGTCGAGCTAGAAATGGTGTTCCTTCATTAAGGTTGCAATATCAGTAAAGCATGTACAGATTGTAGGTGATATCATATAGTCCATTGGAGAGAACGACTGGTAAAGCTGAATACCATTACCATAGCACTAATAAGAGAAGCCATTTAACTGGATGATAGTGCCTAGTGGGAAGGTGTATAGTGAGAAGAGGAGAAAGCCCAGCACAGATCCTTGGGGCACCCCTGTGCTTTCCATGTACTTTATTGATATCTCTTCATACCAGGACACATAGTAGGATCTGCCAAAGATGTAGGACTCAAACCACCTGAGGGCAGTCTCAGCGATGCCAAGGTCAGAAATGGTGGCAAGGAGTTATCATGTGGTTGACCATGTTGAAGGCAAAGGAGAGTTCTAGCACAATGAGGACAGATGGTGTGTTGGGAATTCTGGCCTGCCATAATGTGCAGAAAATGGTAAGTACAGTCTTCTCGGTGGAATGGCCATTCTTAAAGCCCAACTGATTAGGATTGAATTTTTGGATATCCCTTTATTTTTATTTATTTGTATTGCTTGTTGTTTCATCATATTGAAGTTTTGCTTGCTATTTTTCTGTTGGAGTTAATATTTAGTGAGTTAGTTGTATGGATGCCACCATATTGTAACTAGCGATAGCCAGGGCTTGAAGTGGTGGCATACAGGTAGTAAAGGGTTACGTACCAGCAGCAAATCGTTGCAGACTGCCTCCCACTGTAATCTTTAAAAGGGGAAACAACCATCATACAGTGATCTTCAATTTAATGTACGTATTGTCTGTGAATCAACCACTTTTAGACTGTACAAGGTTACTAAGAGTACTGAGGGAAAGACTAACCAGTTACATTTAGGGTGTTCGCTTTTGATTATTTTTTGATAATAATGATCTTGATGGGTTATTTACTTTTGGTTTTCTTAGGGTTTGCTCTTTGTCCTTCTGGTCTTAACTTTTGGTATGTTAATCAGGTCTAAACTTTGAATTGTCTTTTTTCTGTTGTAAGTTTTTTGAGTTTTAGTCTTTTTTTTCTCTGAGTTTCTGTCTTTGGTTTTTGGGTTTCCAAATTAAATTTTCTCATATTTATTTCTAGGTCTTTGGGAATTTTGTCCTAAGTCTATTTAATTTTAATTCCCTTACTAGCTCTTACAATAATCCTCAAGGACATATTGCTTGCATCAAAAAGACCAGGAGATGAATCACAAAACTAAGACAGGAGAAGTAAAGCAAAGGATCAAAACCAAGATATCAAAAATATGTAGACCTTCAGAATCAAAGGGAAAGAAAGAAACAAAACACAATCCTAAAGCGAGGGCCTACTTGAAAAATAAACTAATCAGCTCTAAAGATTTTTGACAGTTTTTAATTCATCAGAGGGTAATGCCCATTGCAAGTGCTGGCATATTTATATTCTTGGTATGGTGATATCATCAGTGTGACAAACGAGGTCACACAACCAATTCCAAGTGGCTTCTCATAAATAAAGAGAAAAAAAAACATTAATTTAATCATGTCAAAAATTGAATCCTCATAACTCATAACCCCCAAAATAGACAGAAATACTCAAATAACACTTTGCTAGAGTTCTATTTTCTTTGTATTATAGTATTTTGTTTATTTTCACAGGTTTTGGCAATTTTTTTCTTAACTTTATTAGTTCGTTTTTGTAGGCTTCATGCTCTATTTTTTCTGATTTTGTTTAATTTTTTATTACCAAATTTTGCGTCAATAAATTATTCCTTATTTTTAGTTAATTGTAAGTATGATTTTTTAGGGGAGAAAGGTTTTCTGGGTAGGGTTTCAATATGTTTGCCTAAAATGCTTAGAACAATAACATAGTTAACGTCCAATAGGATTATTATGAAGTTATGAAGTTTAAATGCCTGTTAAAAAGTGTTCAATAAGTAGAAAGTAAACAACCTATGTGTGCTTATTAGCCCAGCAATGTTACAATTAGAAGTTTTTATAAATAATGTTATTTTTTGATCAGTAAATGCGCAAAAATTAGCCATTTAATTTAAAAAAAGCCAGACAAGTATTTATTGCATTTTCGTAAATGTTAAATTTTAATTGTTCTTTATCTCTGCTCCAGTATTTGTTAGTGTTTTGATTTCATTGTGTGTATGATATCAATAAACCTTTCACATTTCACTTCTGATCTAGCAAGTGGAATCGTCTGCTCTGATTATGATTGCAAAGAAATTGTAAATGAAAAATGTTTGTTTTGGAGAGCAAGTCCATTATCAGGATGTAAACAAACCTGTTTTATTTTGTGTGCATTGTAATATGCAATGACTTTTAATTAATCATCATTCTTATCTGTTAAAATACAATGTCTAGTTGCAACATTACACCACAGGTTTTCTATATTTCAATTTACATATGTTCAATCAAATTAGACATTTAAAGTGGCAATAGAAACACAAACTTAAAAAATACAAAAATGTAAAAATATCTGTTAGTAATGATTAGACTGAGTGGTTACAATTGAGGTTGTTAATGTGAATGAGAAAACTGTACAATTAGTCTGTCACTCTGCACTCCTACCATTACATATTGATGATGGATTATGTTCCACCTACTCAGGGATTTGTTTACTCCTACAGTAGTTTTTACATTTGCAGACAATATGATGGACGAGATTCACTTTTTCTTCTTTTTGTACCTGCATATGAATCTCTGACCAAATCTGCCTCCAACATTAAAACCTTTTATTGCTTTTTGAATAGTTTTCATAATTTTCTGTGAGATGTTTTGAGTCCTTTCTGCCATTCCATATGCACTACCCTGCACTGCTGAGCTTCCTTCAGTCCCACCTCTTAAACTATAAGTTTCACTTCAAACCTGAATTAATGTTGCTGTAGAAACTTATCGCCATTTGTTAAATTTCTCTTGATTTTTTGTGTATTTTATACACAAAATAAGTCAGGTTACTGTAAGAGATACAATTATAGCATTACACTTTTAGCCAAACTTAGTGCTAGTCAGAAACATTTAATATCCATTCCAAGATGTAAAAATGTTTAAATAAAAATATTAAAAATAAAGATAAGATTTTGTTTCTTTGCCATAATGCCACAGTTTTAATAGATATATTCTTACTGTATATTGCTTATTGTTGCACAGGTTACCAATATTAAAATACAGTATTTAAAAAAGATGAAGGGGGTAATTGGGTGGCATGGGGTATTCAAAATTGAACTCAAAGTAATGAAAATGAAATGTGATCGATTTAAATTTTTTAGTAAATATTGTGATTGCTTTTAAAAAGGTCAAATCAAAAATATAGCTTGTTCTTAAAAGTTTTTTCCATTTTGAGAACAGCAAAAGTTTTAATATCTGAGGAGATAATGAAGACAGTAACATTCATCATAACTTGGCAGACTCCTTGTTGGTTGTAAAAATGATCAGCTTTTGGGAAACATTTAGCAGCAAAATGAAAGAACTGTTTCTCTTGGCCATAAAAATATCTGCACACACACATACACCCTTTTCACCCACTAGGCTTTCAATTGAGGTGTTATTGTTGTGATGCTTTGCCATGTCAAATGCTATAAAACCTTTAGTTGCAGTTACAACGTCCTTTGTTTTATGTGGCTCACAAAATATTCAGTCACTTTTGGTGATCAGCAGTTTTGTGCTTTGTAAAGTGAACACTACCTGTTTTCTACACACATGACTGATCTGCACATACTACATTGGTCGAGTGAAGGTTGAAAACACGGGTATTTATTTTTTTAACTCTTCTGCAAATGTATACTTTCCTTTAGACACCTTTTATACTTATGATTTTATGTTCGGTCACAACATGCAGCTGTCCTCCAAGCTGCCAACTGAATCAAACTGCCATATATGCTTTTACTTAAACCCTACATCTTTTTCTAGCAATGTCTGCCATGCGGTAAGCAGAGTACAACATTATGTTGCAGGCAGTGGTAGTGCATGGAAACAACAAAATTATGCCGGCCTGTTTTCATTTGATCAGTTTGTAATGAGCAAAATAAAATCTGTGAAAAGTTTAGGAATATTATACATCTTGACTGAACAGCAGTCACAAAGAATCCGTGTTTATTAAAAACTGGGTGTCTGGTCACATCAGGTTAGGATCCATCCCTGCAACATTTGAGAGGGTATGGCAAGAACCGACTGTGAGCAATGTATCTTCTCAGTTTATATCTCGTAGTTAACTTATGTTGCTTACATTGACTTTTATCCACAGTTTCATAATATATGAGAAATACTCATTTGAAGGGGGAATATTTAATCCTTAAGTAGGCATTGTAGTTAAACCAGAAATGTACTCTTCCCATAAGACTCTCATTGTGTATTTAAACATCTTTTAACATCACAGGTTGTTTTTTTTCCTTTCCACCATAAGCTTTACTCAATCAAGAGTGCTGAAAAAAGAGATGATTCCTTCTTTTAATTTCTCTCTTGTTTTTATTACATTGCACTTGTGTTTACCACCTGTGTTTTTTTGTCACCATGGTGACTTAAATTAGCACAGCTAGAGATTGGAACACGTTGTCTATGCTGCACGTGTGCAGCCGGCGTTTTCACCAGATGTCTTAACCATCTCTCTAGTTGGTTCATTTTCGGATTAATGGCAATCCACTCTTTGATTTTACTCAGTCCTTTAATGTGATGGTTTCCAGTGGAGTCTGCTGCTCTTATGCCTAGCACCCTCCCAAAATAAGAGTAAAATATTTCAAGGGTGATTTCACTAAGTTTATAGGACCTTCCTTCTTTAATGTATTAGCTTGATTAATGAAAAACCATTATGAATAAAACTGAATAGTCACATGCATGTTTATGTCTTTCAATCAGTATATCTTTTTCTTTTAATATAAAAATAGCTGATTCACAGTTTGCCAGAGAGCTGTTTCAGACTAAACAGCAGAAGATGTGGCTGGAGTTAATATGTGTGTACACTTTGCATATGTGAAAACATTCAAGAGGGTGAAGACTTTTTATAGGCATTGCATATGCTATATAGGGCTGACACTTCTCATAGTATGTATAGTTCAGTATTCACCCCTTAAATTTCATCCCTTTCACATTTTATTGTTATTCTTATATCTTTGAATCAAAGTGAATTTCATTTTACTTTTCTGACATCAATCAACAGAAAAAGACTAATGTCAAAGTGAAAACGGTTTAAAATTAATTGCAGATATAAAACATAAAACAACTGATCATATAATTATTTGTCCCCTTCAGGTCAGTATTTAATAGATGCTCCTCTGGCAGCCATGACAGCTCTCAGTCTCTGTGAACAGATCAGCTTTGCACATATTGACACTGCAATTTTCTGATGACCAAAAAGCTCAGTTTTAGTCTCATAAGATTGTAGAACCTTCTTCTGGACCTCTTCAAAGTCTCCCATGTGCCCTCTGGCAAACTCTACCCAACATGTCATGCATTTTTTAACAGTGACTTTCTATTTTCCACCCTCTTATAAAGCTGCAACTAGTGAAGCACCCGGGTGACAACTATTAGAGGCAGTCTCTCCAATCTCATCCACTGCACCTTGTGAGTCCATTAGAGTTCTTTTTCTTGCACAATAGCTCGGTTTTTTTGGATGGTGTGCTTTAATGTACTCTTTCCATTTCTTAATAAATGATTTAACTGTACTCCAGTAATTTGGGGAATTTTCTTGTATTCATCCACTGATGTGCACTTTCAATCACCTATTCACTATGGATGACTCACTGATGCCACTCTAGATATCACAAATCTGAATCTTCCCAAGCAGCATATAGCATAAAGCTGCACAACATGCTGAAATGAATATAGTGAAACTGCAAACTGGACAAACTTCATAAACAATGCACATCATGAAGCTGATGCATAAGTTTGTTTATAACAGTTGTCACACAAATGTGAGTAGGAGGCAGCTAAAAGGCTCAAGTAATTGTAATATCACATCAGAACGGGGGCGGCGGGGTGCACTGACTGTCTTTCTCAGTTCCTTGCAGACCCTTACCGGGAAATCCCGCCGAGTTCCAGTCCCTATGACGATGTCACTTCCTGTTATGAAGAGAATGATGTCACTTCCTAGACAGGCCTTTAAAGCCACTATCTTGCCTTTGTTTAATCAGTTCTGTTTTGGACACTGAGAGCAAAAGTTAAAGTTCTTGACAGAGAAAAGCGCAACAAAGCAGCCGCAAATAAGCCCAGCAAGTAAAGGAGCAATGTGAAGGTAGTCTGTCAGAGTTTTTAGGAGGGGCTTTTTGAGAAGTGTCCGTGTGTTATAGGGGTGCGTTCAGCCCCCCTACTCACACCACCTCCATCAGCTTTATTCAAATTTTCGTAAATTAAGCGACTCTCCAAACCAGGTTCAAACAGGCGTGACAGCACATCAGCATTAATGAGCCAGGTCGATGCCTGACAGTAAAACTATAAGGTTGCAAGATCAAAAACCATCTCATGAGACAAGAGTTCATATCTTTCTGATGGTATAACCATTGAAGTGGCGCGTGATCAGTCACTAATGTAACCTCAGGAATCCCTGCCAGTACCACATCACTGGCTACTTTCTCCAGAATCCGCTCAATCAAGTCCCCCTCAAACCAGCTGTGAACGAGATGAATTAAATCCTGCAACTGAGTATGAACAGGGCGATCCAGGTCCAGTTTCCATTGGCAAAGGGCAGAGCCCTTAGCCAGATCCAGAACATTCACATCGTCTTGAGGATCTATCTGTGCAACCACTCCTGGTACCACTTGTTACACTTGGGTTACAGAATTACACAGAAAACTCAGGATATTGTAGAGAAAGGAACTTTATTGAAACACTTCAAACAAAACATGTCTCTTTCAGAAGTAAAACTAGCTCAGTATGCAGTTAGCTCTCAATTAAAGAATAGACATCATAGGGGAGCATAATGGGAGAAGGACCCCCAACAGTAGCAGAGGAAGACTGGGGAAGGAGCGAGAGAAAACAAAGCAATCAGCCAAAAACCGACTGACAGGTGCTGTTTAGGCTTTTAAGTATGTGGAGTACCACGCGGAAAGCATATCACGCGACAAAGCAGCCGCAAGACAGCCCAGCAAGCAAAGGAGCAATGTGAAGGTAGTCTGTCAGTGTTTTTAGGTGGGTTTTTTTGAGAAGTGTCAGTGTCTTTTAGGGATGCGTTCAGCCCACCTGCTCACAATATAAAAACAGTATGTATGTATGTATGCGTGTGTGTGTGCGTGCGTGCGTGTGTGTGTGTGTGCGTGTGTGTGTGTGTGCGTACAAGTGTATAAGTGAGTAAATACTTTGTATGTAATTATGAAGACACTTGCTCAGACATCCAACTACCATATAACCTAGAAATGGGTTCTTTTTCTAGACTAGAACTGTTTGAACACATCATTCTAAGTATAAAAATATTGTGATGCATACAGACACCGTTCCTTTCACTATCAGATTACATTAGACAAAGCCTGGGTAAGCTGAACCTAATACCCTTCCTCTTAGGATCAGAAATTCCTTTATGGAGGAACTTATAGGGCTGGTGCTTCTCTCATTGGTACTGAAAAGCAGTACCAACTAATTTTTTTTGTTATTTTCTGAAGCATTTTGATTTACATTTTTTCTGTTGTTACCAAAAGCAATTTGACATTTTTGAGACAACTTCAGTCTTCTAAAAATCCTATATAGAAAAATAAGTTTTTGGAGAATTTTCTGCATTATTGCTGTTCCCTGAAAAAAGTCTGAATGAGCAGATTGAGGGGGTTGTGTCATGTCACTTCATGATATGCAGTTTACTATATATCATAAGGCAAAATGTGCATTTGCCGAATGTGAAGTAAATTTAATCTGTCAGCTTTATTAAAGTATATTAATAATGTACAGTACTAATGAGTGGTTACATCCCAGAATCTGTATTTTTCAATCTATTTTTGTTAGCATGTTTATTTATTAAAATATCCTTCCATTGTCTGAGTCCACTTATTCCATTACAAGGTTAACAACAATTAATAGGGAGAACATTTTTACCTTGACATGGTCCTTTTCCATTACTTGTTTCTGGGTTCTAAGATAGCCCTACCATCATGATGTCTCCCCTGAGACTGTTGTGTTCAACAACTGTTACTGTTTGGAAGTGGCATTATAACGTATTCCAGACCACTGAACAGAAACAGTTGCTTCTCTGAGATCACTGCAGATGTCTTTCTATCCTGGAATGGTGTTATCACAAGCCTAAATGCTCTAGGCCAAACTGACAAAGGTTCTGTTTTTCCATTGGTAACACCTAATCAAATGTGCTTGATTGGCTCTTATTACATTCTTAACTAATGTGCAAGCAGTTAGGTACTCATTCTTTTACACAATGCTGTTTATTGTTGCTGTTTTTTTGTTTGCTAAATAAATAAATTTAAATTTTTTTATGAGTTCTTTTTGTCACTGAAGTTAAGATTTTGTTCACGTTTATTGGTGCTTGCGGACAAGATAAGATAGCTAAGTCTGAACTGAGAGGATGTACTTAAAGCATTATCATGTGATTGTATATAGCCATTATTTCAAAAAAGGCCACATCGTGTAGTGTGTGTAGCAATGCCATTAGTAGTTGAGAATATATATGTGAAAAATTAAACAAATACATAAGAATAGAATAAAGTCTTGGATATAAATTACACATACAACAGATACTGAAAATTTCATTTCCAAACAAAAACCTCTTAAACAATAATTTGCTTCAAAAACAACTTGCGGTTAGTCACAAACTGAGCTATGCTGGTGTCACAACAAAGATGGGGTCTTTGAATTAATGAACTGAAGCCACAATGCTTTTAAGGTGCCACAATAAACCAACACCAACCTGTGAATTTATAAGCAAAGAATAGTGTAGATCCAAACTAACGAAAATTTCAAATATTTTCTTTGACAGGAGACAAAATCTCAGAACAGCAGTAGTGCTAATTATGTGTGTTCAAAGAAATTAATATATGCAACAATTTCGCAAACTATACCATTAAGCAGAAACAAAAAAGAAACAACATTTGGCCTAAAACTAATAAAGGAATTACTGTATAATTGACTTTAACATCTAACATTTGCTGTCTGGAGATAACAGTAACAGAGGAGGTAATTTGTAAAAAAAGACTCAAAATCCAGACAGTGGCTGTGTTTCTATACCAAGTTTAGTAAAACTAGGACATCAGACATTATATATTGTATGCATTGTATATAAAATAAAGTTACAGTAATTATACTTACTAATTGGCCTGTATTAAGCAAACATTTTAAAACATCCCAATATAAAGTTTTACTTTTAACATTTTTATGTGGGGCAAGTTAATGCATTGACCATATAATTTAAGGTTTAGTTA
Organism: Polypterus senegalus; assembly: GCF_016835505.1. Lineage (NCBI taxonomy): Eukaryota > Metazoa > Chordata > Cladistia > Polypteriformes > Polypteridae > Polypterus > Polypterus senegalus. Next base: position 165,907,686 of record NC_053164.1, on the reverse strand, counting down.
ATACATTTGCATATTATTTACACTACTTTTGTAGAAGAGTTTGAGAGATTACTACAACGTATTTTATGTAATACCTCTAAATGGGGTGTGTGGAGAAGGTCTAACTAGAACTTCAACTTAATTGGAATGCTGGCCAGAAAGTGTTCTTGTCACATTTTGCACTAGTGAAAAATACCCTCCCATTAATGTTAGAAGATATTTCTGTAAAATCCAGACCATTCCAAAATTGTCCAAAATGCTTACAGAAAAGCTGTGCTTGAATGTGAAGATATCTAATCAGTATATTAAGTGCAAACTACTACAAACATCTCCTTTCATAGTAAATGAGCCGGGTTCAACAATTGTGGAATTTCTGTTTTGTTTTACATAATGCCTTAAAACTCAACTTTGAATCCATTGGCTGGCAAAAAACTCCATTAGCATTGGACTAATGTAGATGAAGACTTTTGGCTCATTTACTTTAAAGTCTAGTCTCAGTGTTGCATACACTGGTGTTATGTTGTTAGTTTATTATATTTTGGAATTCAAGTTAGGAAAAGCCAGTTATACAAGTATCCATCTTATTAACTTGCAGTAAATATTTAAAAGCGCAATACATGCGGTACAGGCAGTAGGGTAGCATTACTGCATCACAAACTTGGGTTGCTCACCTGATTGTTCGCTAGTGTGTCTTTTGGGTGCATGCATTCAAATTAACTGGGTGCAATTTGGTACAAAAGTTATGAATTTGGATGAACTGAGCACTATAAATTGCTGATGTGAGGCAGCCTTTAATCTGTTGCTTCCACTGAAACTCAGATGTATAAAAAACTGAAATAAACAAAAATAAAAAACTAGTAAATGGACAAAGATTCAAAATTAACACTAAAACACTAGGGGTGTGAGACTCATGTCATACTTAAATGGTGAGCCATATGCCTTCTGGTTACTGGGATAAGCCTTGTAGTCTCACCAAGCTCTCTTCTGTCTCTGTTTAGATGACACTAGCACAGGATCTTCTGCACCTTGATTGCGCTCCTGTTCCTGCACTAACAGCATCTACTGTATAATATTACTGCTGTTGTAGTTATATGCCTCTACCACTGATTGAATAGTGTCTTCTAAGTAAATTATTTATTCAAAAAAGATCTTTATATTTTTTTTCTTCATATGATATTCCTAAAGTGTTCATACTGTATCTCACGTTAAAGATTTACTTCACTATAAATTTGATCAGTAAATTCTTCCGCATTTTTTGCCAAAGAAAATTCTGTATGGTTATAGGAAGCCATAGAATAAAATTGTTTTCTTTTACTCTTTTACAAAGTAATGGAAGAGGTGTTGCTGACGCCAGCAGGGGGCACTTACCCTGTGGTCTGAATGTGGATCCCAATGCCCCATTTCAGTGAGGAGGACACTATGCTATAAAAATGGTGCTGTCCTAATCATCCCCTGCCTATAACTGGCTAACTATCTCTTACACCTTCACGACCTAATAGTTAATCTATGGTGGGTGCACTGGTGCAAAATGGTTGCCGTCTCATGATTCAGGTGGATGCTGCAAATTAGTGGTGCTTGAAGTTGCTCCCCACTCGCTATGTAAAGTGCTTTGAGTAGGGAGAAAAAGTGCTTTATAAATGTAAAGAATTCTTATTAATATTTATTGAACAGGGTGGCATGGTGGCACAGTGGTAGCGCTGCTGCCTCACAGTAGGGAGACGTGGGTTTGCTTCCTGGGTCTTCCCTCTGTGGAGTTTGTATGTTCTCCCCGTGTCTGCGTGGGTTTCCTCCGGGTGCTCTGGCTTACTCCCACAGTCCAAAGACATGCAAGTTAGGTGAAATGGCGATCCTAAATTTTCCCTAGTGTGTGCTTGGTGTGTGTGTGTGTATGTGTGTCCTGCGGTGGGCTGGTGCCCTGCCCGGGATTTGTTCCTGCCTTGCGCCCTGTGCTGGGTGGGATTGGCTCCAGCAGACCCCCGTGACCCTGTGTTAGGATATAGCGTGTTGGATAATGGATGGATGGATGGATTTGTTGAACAGTAAATATTCTACATATTATAATCACAATTAATAAATTTCAAAGAGTTTAAGTAACCGTATATACTCGTGAATAAGTTCTCCCGTGGATAAGTCAGGAGTTGATTTTAACAAATAACTTCTGGTATTTTATAATGTCGGTCGTATAAGTTGAATGTGGAAAGCTCGCACTATTGGTACAAGAGATTATGCTATGCTAACGCCCACCTGAGAGAGTAACCACGGAGCACACTGTTTTTGTTTTCTATGTACTGTGCCTACCTGACCACACAGTAATACCCAAACTATTTTGAAGCGACTTTTGCACTGTTTAGTGTTTTTTGTATCTCACACCCTCATACACCTTTATCGTAAGAGCATCCCTTATCTACGATGGGGCGTTTGATCAGAAGAAAATATAAAGCTGGTTTTAAAATAAAAGTCATTGAAGTGGTGAAAGAAATTGGTAACTGCACTGCTGCAACAATATTTGATGTGTCTGAGAAACTGATGCGAGATTGGAGGAGGAAAGTTTAAGAGATTAAGTGTCACATTTTTGAATGGTAATTAAATGTATAATATATAACTTTCTTATTGAGGAATTTTAATTGTTTTCATTGTAATACATTAAAATTTATAAAACAGTCAGATTTTAGTCACCCTTACATTTTTGTTGCTCTTTTCCTAATAGATGTCACGAGAGCAACATGCTGAGCAAGGCTTGCCAGGTTTTCTAATCTTACCATTCTAACAAAATAGCCAAACTCCCTGTGCAGATTCCTCAATGTGGCCACTTATACTCGCAGTGTCTTTACTTCAATCTCTACCCAGAACATGTAACCATTGGTGAGGTTAATAATATAGACTGAGCAGTAAATCAACAGCTTCATTCAAGGACATGCTTTAGCTCTGGTATCACCACCATAGGCTATAAAACATTTGTAAAACTACTGCCAATGTACCAACTCTTTAATTAATCTCAACATCATGTTTATTCAGTCTTGTGAATAAGGCCTCAACACTCGTGAACTTCTCCACTTGGGGCACCTGCTTAAAGCTTACCTAAAGAAGCAATACTGTACACCTTTTGTGGTAAAAGAAAATAACTATTTTTTTTAACATTTTATTGAATTTACTATAAGCATGTAACATTCCATACAAGCAAGTCAAACTTGACAATCCTAAGTTCAAATCAATCCCTACCCATGAGAAAGAGAGCAAGGCCAACAGCCAGAGTAAAACGTTAAGAGTAGGAAAAAAAGGGGGAGAAAATCATTTTACCCAATTGAAGTGATTATTCTAAAATGTTATTGATTAGATCCTGCCAAGTTTTAAAAAAGTTCTGCATTGATCTTCTAAGTGAGAATTTGATTTTTTCCAATTTCAGATAATATATAACATAAATTACCCACTGACTTAAAAGAGGTAGGCTAGGATTCTTCCAGTTCAGTAAGATAAGTCTACATGCCACTAGTGAAGTAAATGCAGTTACAGTTTGTTTGTCCTTCTCCACTTTAAGCCCATCTGGAAGAACCCCAAACACAGCTGTTAATGGGTTAGAAGGGATTGTGACTCCAAGGCTGTCTGATAGGCATTTAATGATTTTGGTCCAAAATGATGTTAATTTGGTGTAGACCCAAAACATATGGCCTAATGAGGCTGGAACGTAATTGCAACATTTGCAGGTTGGATCTTGCCCTGGAAACATTTGGACAATTTTAAGCAAAACAAATGTGCTTGATAATAAATTTTAAGTTGAATAATTGTATGCTTTGTGCATATGGAGCGAGAGTGAATTCTGTGCATGGCTGCCTTCCACTCTTTTTCGGAAATGTTGAGTAAGAGATCCTATTCCCACTTTTCTTTGAAAGGGAGGGACTTTAAAATGTTTTTATATATTACAGAAATGCTGTCTGAGTCCTCAAGACTGATCAATATTTCTTCCGGAATAGAAGTAGGTGGGAGGTGAGGAAAATTGGTCTGATTTTGTTTAGCAAAGTTTCTAACTTGGAGGTAATGAAAGAATTGTGTTGATGGAAAGTTAAATTTGGAGTGTAATTGTTCATAGGATGCGAAGACGTTATCCGTGTACAAATTTCTAAGTGATTTTATCCTGTATTTTTTCCAAACATTTAAAAACTGTGAACGTTTGAGAGGGTGGAAAAAGATGTTTCTCGTGCAGAGATGCTAAAGATAAAAGCTTCTCTACCTTGAAGTACTTCTTACATTGGTTCCATATGCTGAATGAATGAAGCTCAACTACATTGTTAGTATATTGACGATAACTCATATTTACTGGGGTACAAAGCAAGAAATATAAAGAAGTTGTGCAGGATTTAATTTCTATTGAGGACCAAGTCAGTGTATGTTCATCTATTTGTGTCAATGTCCAGATTTTTATAGCTTGTATATTTGCCACCCAGTAATAAAACTGAAAGTTAGGTAGAGCCATGCCACTTTGTAGGGCTGCCGTTTGGATGTGTGGATATTTTGAAATCCAAATAAATGAGTTTACGATTGAATCTAACTTCTTAAAAAATGATATGTTAATGTATATGAGACTGCTTTTAAAGAGAAAACGAAGCTTGGGAAAGGTATTCATCTTGACAATGTTAATACTTCTAGCTAAAGTGAGATGAAGTGCAGACCAACTATGCAAGGCTTGGATCTGTATATATAGTACCATCTGCATATAGTGAAATTTTATGTTCAAGTCCCTCTCTGATAATCCCCTTTATCTCATAAGCATTTTGACAGTGAACTGCGAGTGCCTTAATGGAAATTGCAAATAGCAGTGGTGACAAGGGACATCCTTATCTAGTACCACATTCTAGTGTGAAGTACAGTAGTCTGAAATAATAATGTTAATACAAACTGAAGCTTCTAGACTGGTGTACAGTAGTTTGATCCATGCACATATGTTCAGACCAAACCCAAATTTCTCCAATGCAGTAAAATGGTAGTTCCATTCAACCATATCAAATGCTTTTTCTGCATCCAATGATAATAATATCTTGGGGGTTTTAGACTTTGTGGGTGAATATATTACATTAAACAGGTGTCATAGATTGGAAGCAAAGTGTCTGTCTTTAATAAATCTGGTTTGGTCTTGTGATTTTACTGAAGGGAGCACTTTATCAATCCTTCTACCTAGAACTTTGGAGAGTATCTTAACATCATTATTCAGAAGTGAGATTGGTCTGTATGATGCACATTGTAGTCTTTATTTTTCTTAGGAAAGACAGTGATTAATGCTTGGCGAAAAGTTTAAGGTATATGTTCTCTGGCTTCTGTAAGTGTTGCTAATAAAAGGGGAGCTAACTTAACTGAGTTTTTTTTTTTTATAAAATTTGTCAGGGTAGCCATCAGGGACTGCTGCTTTTCCACTCTGAAGTGAGTTTATAGCTTCTAGTAATTCTAAAAGTGCCAGAGGTTTATCCAATTCCTCTGCACTGAGTGTATCTAGCTGTGGTATTTGGAATGCATCCAAAAACGTTTTAGGTTGTGTCTTCTCTTCTTTACACTGAGTAGAATAGAAGGACTTATAGTAGTCTCTAAATGTGTGCATTATGACAATGATTTTGTCTCCATCTGTGTTGGTAATTACTAGTATTGCTTTGCAAACTTCCTGCTTGTGGATTTGTTGAGCTAAGATCTTATTAGCCTTTTCTCCATGTTCATAGTAATGATGTCATGATTTAAAAATGGGTTGTTCCACTTATTTTGTTGCCAAGAGGTTGAGTTCTAAATTGCAAAGCCTGTCTTTTCCTATAAAGTGCCTCATTTGGACACCTGGCATGTTCTTGATCTATTTTGGTAATTTCAATGATTAATTCTGGTTTCCTTCTTTGTTTCCCATTTATTTTTGTGAGAGAGATACAGTATGAAATAATCTGTCCTCTTAAGAAAGCTTTCAGAGTTTCCTAAAGTATCCCTGCAGAGACCTTTGAGGATGTATTTGTCTCCAAGAAAAAATCGATATGCTTGGATATAAACTCTGTAAAGTACTCGTCTGTTAATAAAAGTTAGTTAAGACGCCAGCTGCAAGATAAGTATGTGGGGCATAATGATTTGTGCTCCATGATCAAAAGGTTGTCATTGCAGCAACCCCATCTACAGAGGTAGAGTCACAAACTTTAACCAATACTTCTGGAACAAATACTTCTTTCAATGAGGGCATATCCATTTGGTTGAGAGGTTCCTCAAAATTCACTTTCCACCTGTCAAAGACAACCTCAGTTAATATCAATGATTTCCTACCCTTGCTTCAAATATCATATGCAACACTTCACCTACACTTTCTGAATTGTTAAATGGTTATGGTTTGCCAGAATTTATGTAAGGATATCTGAAATTCTTCAGTTTGACAGGTTCCTTTATTGCTAGTGTCCAATAATGGTTGTTACCACGACTGGCATCATCAACCTTTTAGCCACAGCTCCTAGCAGATATTTCCACAATTAATTTCTTGAACATAGTCCATTCAGATTCTGCAACTTTGACCTCTCCTTAGAGGAAGAAGAAGGTCTTCTGCAGGTGGGACCCAAACTCATTCTGAAGAGTTATTTGATAGTGATTTGCAGCACACACTCACTACCTATTTAGGTTTTCCAGATCAGTTCAGTAGGCACTTCTTCCATTTGTGCAAGTTCCACATTAAGTGGTGATCAGATGACAGCCCAGCATCTCTCTTTACCATAGTGGCTAGAATATACAACCTCAGATGAGATCTGATCTACAACATCACTCATTACTTTATGACACAAGAATGTGTGCTACCAAGTAAATTTATCAGCAGCCTTGTGATCAAGCCTGATGTTCATTATGGACAATCCATGAGTGATACACAAATCCTGAGACAGTTCAGTGCTCTGAATCAGATCAGGCAGACATTTCCTCCTAGTCATGTCCCTGCAGGTTTTTCAATCATTCCTAAAGTGAGTCATGAAGAATTCAAGCTAGCAGATGGTAGCTGTTTAAGCACCTTATCCAAAGGCCGAATACTCTAAATAGTTATTTGGTATGTACATGCAACTAGTCAAGGTTTTCCTGTCTGTAATGAAGTTTAAAGTCACATTGAGGCAAGTCCCTCATCTTACTGAAAATATATCCCAACTGTACGCCTCCCCTCCTGGGGCCTGTTTATTCCTAGAATTGCCCAGGGATTATCCCATAGAAGAGACTACTACCCTTGATCGAGAGCTCTGGTTCCATGACCAATGCTGTGTGCGAAGGTAAATCAATATTTTCTAATCTCTTGCACAACATACAACTCCTTCCCTATTTTCCACATCTCAAGAGCCAGTTTTCCATTCCCAAGCGCCTGACCCACACCATCCATCTTGGGATGAGTTTTTTTTCAATATATTATATTTTAAATTGACAGATTGTTTTAGTAGAAGTCTTGCCACAGATGAAAAAAATACAGTTATAAGGATTACTTTAAATGTGTATGACTTGCTTATTCTGAGCTGTAACACTGTGATCCACTTTGAGCAACTTTATTCTAAAATCATTTACTGAGAAGTTTCTGTCACTGACCTGAGACACAGTAACACATATTGTGTGTTGTGTAGTGCTTCTCTTTCACTCCCTTCCCTGGCCTGATCTGTCTCTTTCTCACCCTTTGTCAAAGTTTTGCCTTCTTGTTGCCAAAAAACTCCTTTTGAAAAAAAAAAAACCTCCTAGCTGTGTACCTTGCGTGGGTCACCGCTCAACCACTCTCACCAGGAAAACATAAATTATTCAGTTTAAATGGAAACCTGTTGTCCCTTTCAGAAACAGACATTTTTCATGAATCTTTTCACCTATCAAGCCATCCATTTTCTGTTCTACACTTGTCCTAAACTTCATCAATAAATGCGTTTTTTACACATTGATGTTGTGTATAATTGTAAATGATTTAGAAGACTTGCAGATGCATTTGAAAATATATATCAGTAATAACAGCATACACTTGTAACTTTTTACATGTTATCTTAAATTGCTACTTTTACAGTCATGTTTTATTGTCAGCTTTAATCACATTTACAGATACATTGCGAATGAAGGTTCATTTTGACGATAAATTTTTGTTGCTAGGAAATTTCAACTACCTTATTGATTGATAATCACAAGGCAGTAATGAATATGGAAAATGAGGGGGATGTTAACATTTCATTTCATCTTAATTTTTCATGTCTTGTCCCAACTCGGCTGTAAACCAACAAGTAGCTACCTACTTTTTTGTGAAAATAGATGGTAGTATTTCATCTGGGCTACTAAGCCCTTGGTTTTAAAACCTATACTTTCATTGACAAACTGATGACAGATATAGAGAAAGGAAAAGCCAGTAGGACTTTAATAATGGCTTAACTTATTGCAATTAAATGAACTGGCGTCAGACAGTAAGAATGTAATGCATTTGCAAAAGATAGACTTACAAAATAATGGCTTTACCAGAGTTAGTTAGAAGTAACATGTGTCCTTTGTCTGGGTGGCCTGTTTAGAAAAAGCAATTTAGACTTTGAAGGACATGTAATAAGATTAATTTTGTAGCAAAATCAAAATGTAGCTAAAACATAAACCTTTGAAGTATGCATATGGATTTTTATTATTTCTCTTTCGCAGTGCTTTCAAGTGATTTACAATAGTCAGCCTGCTGAAAATCTACTTCATTACCCTGGAAGCAATCCTTATTTATTTTTCTTTAGAAAAATCACTCTTTCTTCTTCTGGAGTGAATGTTTAGGCAACAAATGTCTCCTGTACTCTGTATGTAACGTACACACACACATCCACATTCTTTCCAGAGGCAATTCTACAGGCTCTGGGAGCCCAAGACGAATAACTCCATGGGGCCCTCCAACTCACCCCTCTCCATTACCATCATTTTAGTGCAAAGTCTAAATTGATAAGATCAACAGAGAGAATTTAATAAACACAAGTCCTTTATTTTAACTCTGTGAAAAACAGATTCAATAAAACACTGCAATAAACACAACATTTGAGAAGGAAATCAAAAAATAATAGAATAAAGTTAATTTAAAACATCTAAATAAATGAAAAAGTAAATAAAATGCAAATAAATGTAAGGTGAAAATGGTAATAAAATGAAAACAAATTGTTCATTAAATATTTTTAAAAAAGAAATATAGAGGTGCACATAATAGATTTAATTTTAAATTTAATCTGAACAACAAAATATGGCATGCAAAGGTATTTTTGTATCTGTCTAAACTGCTGTTTGCTGGCTTTGTCTACCACAAATGCAGCCGCTACATCCTCGAGTTGCAAAGACCTTTGAACACTGCATACTATTGAAGTTAGAGCTCAGGCTAAAAACCTCCCCTGTCATTTGACAGATCTCAAGTAAGGTTTGAACAGTTTTAAAAATGGAAACTTCTCTCACCAGAGGTATCTATGATAGGAACAGTCAAGACTGCTGAATGACTACATTTGGTCTTCTTAGACTTCGTCTTACTGTTACCCACTCACCACATGGCTGAACTAGCACTGCTGATTTTGGCTGCACACTGACTACAGTAGGGTCCGGATTGACTTAAGCCGAATCAGAAATACCCATATTATGTGGACAAACCAAGTCAATCCAATTTTTGCTTCAAGACATGTAAATACTTTTCATAGTTTATGACATCGGCTCAGATTACAAATTAATGTTACAGAATAAGTAACATTTATCACAAACACTGACACGTTTGCAATACCCAACACCGCCGCTTAGGGAGGTTTCCAACTGTGTCTTTGTAATGTGTTGATGCTAAGCTTCAACGGACATTCCTGAAAACAGAGTGTACAGTAATTGCAGCCCACAGTACCTATGAGGTCAGTCACAGAACACCCACAATGTCGGTCATGAAATGCACATTGCATGCTCTCTTATGCTATGGTTAAGTTTAGGGTTGTGTGAAGGTTGTCGGGCTTATAGGCAATGTTCCCTCTAAGCTGAGCGCGTGAGCGATCGCTCACACGAATTCAGAGCGTCGCTCATACTTCCCGCACGATCGCTCATTCCGACGGCGTCGCTCGTACTTATCGCGAAAATTGGTGCTCATAAATTTTTGGCTTAAACAACATGTCGCTTATAAACAATGTTTTTTGCTCACTATATGCTACTGGTTAGAGGGAACATTGCTTATAGTGCATTTTGTGACTGACATTGTGGATATTATTTGATCTACGTACATCATAGGCATTGCAGTATGCAGTTAGACTCACCTCATTTCCGCTATGTAAACGGGCTCCACCCTGCAGGCAAATGCCTGCCTTACCTGTCCTGTTGCTGTATCTCCTCTGACTCTGCTACATAGATCACTAAAAAATTCAGTGATCAAAATAAACATAAACAAGATCCCAAGGTGCAGTAAATATATAAACAGACATATAAGGAGAAGTCAGTGGCTAATTTTTCTCACCAAAAGTATGAGAAACTACATTCCCCTTTGTCTTTTGATTTCCCTAATATTGCATACTTAATCTATACCGCTATGTCATCATTGTGCCCTTCAGTTACATTACTCCTTAACTGTATGAGAAGGCTAAATGCTGTGTAGAAGGAGAACGGCCATGCTGGCCGGGAAGGAGGATGATTTTTACCTGGATAGTAAAGTACAGAACAATAAGCACATTGGCCAGCGGGATAGAGAAACAACTTTGTGTCTGGCTGGTATGATAAAACAGAGGGACCAGTGGAAGCCGGCAATTGGAAGGTGTTCCATTATTAAATAAAAATTAAGAACCATAGAAAATTCAAAAGACTAGCATTTTTTTTAAATGACTCCCAAAATAATACATTTTCGTTTTGCCAACATTCCAATCAATCTTTATGTAGTGTCTTTCATAAAGTACGTAAGAAATAAGACTAGAAACTTTTAATGTACAGAAATGGAGTCAATTGAATACTTTTCTTAAGCTAATATTGAAAAAGATGAGGGGAAGAAAGGTCCCTTCGCTCATCAGTGTAAAGCAGTGCTTCTCCAACTGAGTCCTTGAGAACCCCTGTAGCTGAGAGATTTCCTTCCAACCAATTTTACAATTAATCAATCAGTTATTTTACGTCTAACTGATCTCAATTGCATTTCTGGAAAATGATCTTAGTAAATAACAAACAAGATAATGAACAACATAGATAAAGAACAAGTGACATTTGAGAGTGTTGTCAAAAGTCCTTCATTATTCAACATTTACCAAACAAGATTAAAGTATTTTCTCCCTAGAGTCCATGTCAGAGAAGCACAGGTTGTTGATAACAGGGACATTGATCCCATGTATTTCAGTAGTCAGATATTTATTATATAGTCACAGTGAGACGTATGCATTTCTAAGAGCACTCCCACTTTACAGCATTTTTTTCAAAAGTGAATAAGATTTTTGCACAGTACAATATATGCATGTATACATTTTGTATATAACTTCCTGATGACCAGCTAGTCAGTGTTTTTACTTAATTTCAGAATAATTTGTTAATTTTTGGTTGTAATTTTTCATAGCACTGAAATAATACTTGTGCATGTGTTCTGAGATGCTTCATCACTGATGCTTCTGGATTTATAAAATATTTTTGATCTTTGAACATCATACACCCTTCACTGTGTGACTTTGCTAACACTGATCAGACCTCTGGTTGTGTCTAGGAAGCATTAACTATTCATTGTTCACCTCTCTTAAGCCTGAACCATCCTGTTCTTTCTTTTACTTGATTACTTTTTCTCCTCATCCTTCACTCCCAAACAAAGTCCAGGATGCTAAGCTCTTCTAAAAATTAGAATTTCTTTCTCTTTTTTCTAGTCATACAGACTTTAGCTAGTGTATGTATTCTTGTAGGTGGCCTGTAATTTCAACTGCATTGATGCTGATTGGACAGGCTCAAATTAAGTAAATAAGATCCTCAACTAAACCATACGGGATCAAGAAATCTTTGAATGTGCCTTCTAGAGTATATAGGGAGACTTAATGTAGTTACTGATTCTGTTAAGAAATATCAGTTATATAAGTTAGCTTTCAGCTTTGTAAGATTGAATATAGAGTACAGGTTGATGGACTGTAAGACCTCACTGCAGAAAGAAAGAAAGAAAGAAAGAGATAGATAGATAGATAGATAGATAGATAGATAGATAGATAGATAGATAGATAGATAGATAGATAGATAGATAGATATGTGTTCCCATAGGGAAATTTGGCGTTTTACAGAAGCTCATTAATTAAATAAATAAACACACACACTCTGTGGTCTGAATACAAACCTAATGACTAAAAAGAAAGAAAACCTCTGACTTAGCGGATACAGCACAGTGAGCCTTTATGCAGATGTATTGCTGTTGGTATAAAGGAGACCCAGTGGAGTTTCCTGACATGCTTCTGTTGAATAATTCTTTTGCTGAAAGTACTGGATGTGTGAGAGGATGTGAGAACATTATCCATAATGATGTTCAGTTTTTATTTAAATCCTCTCCTTCATTACTGCTGCCAGGGGGTCCAGAGTAACTGAGACTACTCTGTTAATTAGCTTGTTGATTCAGTGGACCTCTCTTGAAGTGAAGAAGTTACTGACCCAGCACATCATAGCATAGAAAATCACACTGGTCATCACAGAGTTGTAGAAGATGTGAAGGGTGTCACTGCCCACATTAAAGGAATACAGTCTCCTAAGAAAAAAAGAGTCTGCTCTGTCCTTTCTTATATGCTTCCTCTGTGTAATGAGACCAATCCATCATTAATTGATGTGGATCCCCAAATGCTTGTAGCAGTGCACTACCTCCACATCCACTCTCTGAATAATGACTGGGTAGGCTATAGAGGTTCCTTGATGTGGCAAAAGTTAGTAACCAGTTCCTTGGTTTTGCTGATGTAGAGTTACAGACAATTCCTTCTGAACCACGAAACAATGTTCTCTACCTGACTCCTATATTTTCTCTCATTCAATACACCCCATAAGTGCAGAATCATCTGAGAACTTCATCAAGTGCCATGACCGGGTGTTATATTTATAGTCTGAGTAAAGAGAATATGAGACAGGACTGTTGCTTTTAGTGCTCACATCAGTATCAGAGATAGAGTCAGTGAATCTCTCAAACTGTGCTCAGCCCAATAGACAATCCATTATCCATGACACCATAGGCTTATACAGTACATCTACAAGCTTACCTATCTGATGGAGTAGATTTGCCAGTTTAAGAATCCTCCTCTTTAAATGTGAATAAAAGTTAGCATTCTTTATAAAATGTGCAGAAGGTCTTTGTGCTTATTGTTATATACATGTAACAGATGCCAGGCCATTGCTGCAGACACTCACCAGCACAGAGCCAAATTATAGCAACCAGTTAATCTAACCTTTGGAATATTCAAGGGAAACTAAACTACCCAAAGAAAACTCCATACAAACACAGAGAAAACCAGCTGGAGATACATTTCTTTGCAGGGCACACCCAAACACACACCCACACTCAGTCAGACCAGATGCCAGTTGCCATTTAACATAAGCGCTCTGTTTTTGGCATGAGGGGGAGGAACCAGAGTTCCTGGACATAAATCCATGCAGGCATGAGCAAATATGCAAACTTGACACTGACAATTACATGATTAATTTTTGCACCCAGGCTTCTGGAGTCATAAGACAGTATTGTTAAGCATTTTAACCACTTCACTACTCTCCTTTAGTCAATGTCTTTCTTTGATCAGAAGTTACATTTCTGTTTCTATTCATCTGTAAAAGTATAAAATATTGAGATTTGTTGTCCAACTCTTTTGAGTTTGAGAATAATCAAGAAAACATCTGTCCATCTTCTAACTGGCTTATTCGGTTAAGATTCAAAGAGAGTTGATACCTCCCTTGGTAAAATTGGAAGGAACAGACTAACACTAACACACAGTGCCAGTAAAGAGTTGGTAATTAACCTAACATACAAGGCTTTTGGTTGTGAGAAGAAAAATTGAGTACCTAGAGAAAAACACATTTAGACAACAAAAGAACATGCAAACTTCACACAGGCCACATCCAGACCAGGGTTCAAGCCTAGCATCAGCAGATTGCAGTGTTGTGCCAGGGATGGATCAATACATTGTTGTCACAGCAGTCTTTATGATCTTATTTTTTACTTTAGTTTCTTCATAAAAGTTCCTTTACTTACGTACAATGGATGTTTCTTTAAACATGACAAAATGTAATAACCTGGAGCTGCTAGTTTAGTAAAACCTGCACTAGCATGCCGTTCAGCAAGAAGCTGAATTCATAAGCAAAATCTTAGGATGTTCAAGAAAATAAATGGCTCCCAAAAGAATGCTTTCCTCTTAAATACAGCAAACTCTGTGCTTATGAATGTAATTAAATGTAAATTATGCTAATCATGCTTAAGTAGGATAGATATCTAGTCACATACAATGAACATTTATAACGATAATGATAAAAGCAATAATTATGGGGCTGCTGCAGGACCAAGTATGAGAAACACAATACAATGATTCAGACGTCTTGCTGAAGGCACGATGACTTGAAAGTCAAGTAGCTGCAAAAAAGTAGTGGTATAGCTAGGGAGATATTCTGTAGGTTCAAAATAATCCCCTCACACGCCAATTTGTTTTACTTATTTCAATATTTCAATAACCTCTCCAGAAGCTAAACAAATCTTAATGAAATATCAAAGTGATTTGTAGCCTGCTGCATAATAAATTGAAGGGGACACCGTTGTGGTCCATGCAGTGCTAATGTGCCACTCTAACTGAGCTCATTTTAAAGGCAGTCATGTTACTATTAATGAATACTAACACAGCATCACCTGACATTAGTTCTGTCCTGAATGTATTTTACAATCCACCAAATACACTGACTGACTGCTCGGTGCAAATAGACTTGAACAAGATGGTATCTTCCCTTTAAGAAGTCACTACTAATAACTTTGGAATGCTGAACAATTTTCATGAGATCAACAGCACACTTGTATATCAGCAGTGTGTAAAGTATGAAGTACTTTAAAGCCAATCAAAGGCTGATTCAAAACGAAGTGTTTCGCTCCTCCAAAAACATCTTTTAAGTGAAATTTCTTTCTAAATGTTTCATTTCTTTTTATTGAATAATGACTTAACAACAACCATGTTTGTTGTCCATATTTATTCTATTTATCTAAATTATTCTGTAAACACTGTCCTTTTCAGTTCATGCAATGCTCTCAATGTTACTGAACAGGCACTGGCTACTCATGATACTAAACTGGATAAGCAGGTTAGGCAGTGCATGGAGGTATCCATCAGTTTCAATTTCACTTAATTAACAATGGTCAATTTGTATATCATATTATATCCATGTGTATTGAACACACTTGTGTTTCCCTTACGCTTAGGCCTATTAAACCAGTTGTGTCCAACACTGCTTTAATATCATTAAACTATATGAATACAGTGGACATGTTATTAGGTAGAACTATCTCGTACTGTGCAGGACTCAACTGCCTCTAAAGCAACCTTAATACTTTGACATGTGAATTCAGCAAGGTACAGGATACATTGTTTAGGGTTTTTGGTCCATGCTGACTTAGCAGCATTGTGCATTTCCAGCACAAAAAGCATCAGTAAAGTGACACACATTTCTTAATTGGAATTATTCTAATATGCCACTGTAATTACTGTTATTCTACACACATTTTTACATGTGCTAATAAATGTTTAATACTGGTCTATGTATGTAGATTTTATTGGCATTTAGAGGTTTGATCTATGTGTAATACTTTAATATTTGTAATATTTTACATTTTACCGCAACACCATGAATGTTCACTATGGACACTGCCATTAAGATTTAATAATTGCTATGGTTTTGTTTCTCAGAGACAGGGATTGCATGGTGTAGAATGGTTTAGAAGGATGGTGCCCTGTACTTGCCAGTCACACAAGACTGAGGATAATTGAAACAAAACTCTCTTTGTGGGGTATTATTTTCTGAAAGTATTCTTTGGTTTTCAAATCCTGGTTAATTTTGTTATATTCAATTTCTTGGTAACATTTTTGAACTCAGTAGAAAGTACGATTGATTCTCTGGTTTCAACTACTTTGTTTCATGTCACACGCCCTGATCGCTACAAACATTCCATCTGTATGCCCCTGCACTGTGTATGAAAATAGATCTTAATTTTGTGGGTGGCTGAATTACACCCTTTTATGCAGAACACATGCATTACTTTGTTATATTTTATTATATGTCTCATCATGTGTTGCATATTGTTTCTTTTTAGTATTTCAACCTCATTAAGCCACCTATACATTTTTTGGAAAAATGTTGGCGTGTCATTTCATTAGTTGCCAAACCAATACATTATCAAATAGTATTTTTTAACTATTAAGCTATACTTGTTCCAGATAGATACATTACACAATAATTTAAATAATATAACATTCAGACATAAGTTTCAGCAAAAAAAAATTCAGAACTATAAACAATCCCACATATCACTGAAACAATTAAAATATATAATTATAAACCACAGTAAAAATCCGAGCCTCACCAAAACAAATAGCAAATAAAATGGCAAAAAATAGGGAGGCCCAGTGTTTTATACAGCCCCTTATTAATTAAAATAATTACAGTTTAGCAGAAACACAAGAAGGAGCTCAGAAAAATTAATTTTAAATAACATTAGTGAAATCTTGCCAAATTCTAAAGAAGATCTACATTGTTCCACATACAGAAAATTAGATTTTTTCTACTTTTAGGTAATATAAAAAATAGTTTTCCCATTGAGTTAAGGAAAGGTGCATTAAGATTCTTTCAATTAAGGAGAATTGGTTAAAATGCTAGCAATGTAGTGTAAGAAATAATGATCAGTTTATCAACTGATAATCTAAACTCATCTGGAATAACAGTTTTTTACCTGCCATCATATGTTACAGTACACTCGTATCTGTGAAAAGGCTTCATTATGTAAGCACTTGCATTACCTGCTTCAGTGTTACTGATCATCCTGCAGTTACATTTATTTGTGTTGTCTGCTTGTCTACTTGATATACTGTATATGTTGTGTGTTATCTAATGGTTTTATTTTTAAATTGACATTTTTTCATGTTTACGTTATTACCTTGGCTTTTTAGTAATTTCTGTCTGCTGCATTGTGTCTTTGAACTCTGTACCGTGCTGGAGTTTTGGAAGTTCTGCACCAGCAGGTCTATCACATTTCACTATGCTGTAAAGTATTGTAACAATATATTCACATTAATAAACTTTTAAATGTCATTTATTTTTACAGTATAATATATTTGCTGTGGACAAGTGCTGAATGCTATTCATATTAAAAATATAATATAGTCAAAATAACTAAATTAACATACAGCTACAACTCTGTGCCACTGTGATATAGAGTTCCATTTCTTATCTGTATAATTATTAAGCAATTTAAATGTGCAGCACCCAACAATTCAATGTAATGCAAGTAAATGGAGTAATAATAATAAGAAACAATAGGTGAATCAAATCCAATCCACACAATGTTTTATTTTACATCCATCCATTATCCAACCCACGATACCCTAACTACAGGGTCACGGGAGCCAATCCCAGCCAACACAGGGTGCAAGGCAGGAAACAAACCCTGCGCAGGGCACCAACCCACACACACAATTTAGAATCGCCAATGCACCTAACCTGCATGTCTTTGGACTGTGAGAGGAAACTGGAGTACCTGGAGGAAACCCATGCTGACATGGGGAGAACATGCAAACTCCACGCAGGGAGGACCTGGGAAGCGAACCCCAGTCTCCTAACTGCGAGGCAGCAGCGCTACCACTGCGCCACCGTGCCACTCTGTTTTATTTTACATAGAATAAAAATTGACAGATTAAGAACCTAGGAATTGCCAAAGGTTTAATGAGTAAGGGATCAAAGCCAGAGGTTTACCACTGATTATAAACAGTTTGAAGGACCACTACTGCTTAGAGGACTGAGAAATACTGATTCATTTCTGGGTTGTGCCTGATGACTGCTGGAATAAGTTCCATTTGCCCCAAAACCCTTCCATGGATAAGCAGGTTAGGAGAATGGATAGATGATCTACAGTTAGTAGATACAGGTAAAACCCTCAATATTAAGTGATAAATCTGTTACTTTTGTTATGTTCATTCCTTCTCCTCTCCTTTACTTTACACTTAATGGTAGATTGAACTGTTGACAGATTTATTACCTCTTCCTTTGTGAAAATCAAGACAATTTTCATCAACGACCAAAACTGGATCATTTTGCATAACATAACACTGTCAATTTACACAACATATTGAGAGATGGAAAATATAGAGACTGAGATTACATTTTGTTTGAGGATTTAACAGGTCGCAAAGAATGAACAGAGCTGTCAATTTTTGATGTGAAAAAAATGTACATGACATGAAAGAAATGAAGGGCCACACAGTAACATGAAAGATAGAGCTGCTACTTAGCAGCTTTCAAGAAATTGGGTTTGACTTCCAGTCTGATTATGATCTGTATAGAATTTGTACTGTACTTCCGTGCCTGTGTGGATTTTTGACCAGCTACTCTGGCTTTACTTATGTATTCCAAAGAAGTGTGGGTTAGGTGAATTGTCAGTCTAACATTAGCTATTGTCAGTTTGTCCTGCAATAGACTTGCTTCCTTCCCAGAGTTGTTTATGTATGCTACTTTGAAATATTTATGCTATCTATGAAAGCAGATTTTGGAGTTAATAAAAGAGTTGAAAAGCATTATGGTGACAAACTGACAAGTGTTTTACTCCAAAGTCCTAAGGACCTGGGCCTAATTCCCCTGCTGATCACAGTATTTACCCATTGTCTTCATTTCTTTGAGTTTCATCCCACATCCCAGAGGTACCTAACTTTGTCCTATAGGAATTAGTGCGAATCCATGGAATGTCTACTATGGTTGGTTCCTACATTGTGCTTTTGCATCCCAAAAGTCCTAAAATAATAAAAGTAGGTTCATAAAATGAACAAACAGGTGGCTAAAAAAAAAAAAACGATATCCTGTAAACTCTCCTACCCCCTGTCAAGTTAATGATGTCTCAGAATGATTGCTGCTGACTTGGTTTACATAATTACAAATAATCCAACTTTTAAACTCTTTCTACAGAGTCCTTCATCTGATTCCAAGCTTTTACCACCTCAGAGCCACTGTAATGTCAAGCAACAGTCCGGATCAGTACATAAAGACAAAACAAAGCAAACTGTGCTTGCTATTTTGTTCATCTACACAATTCTTATTACATTGACGTGACACTCTAAATAGGCCAAGATTACTACCAGCTAGATTGCTGGAAAATATTTTGTCATGACAAGTACCTAGATACAAAATACAAAATCAGAGCCATGGAGACCAGATTCTGTAGCCACCAGGTGCTTGGCAGATAATCATTTAACACACTTTCTCCCCTCCAGTAACAGTGAAAGTGGACATTACCTCAGTCTTGGCAGAAGGCCAGGGTTTAGAAAATGATGTAACCTCAAGACTACAGGACGTGTATGTCAGTTATGAGCAAAGCATAGAGGTGATGACACAGGAGGTTGATAATACTGTGAATCATTGTGCTCCAAAGCACATCCATCTGCTCTACCTGCCATACCCACATTACTTTGGTGAGCCATGAACAATGATTAGCAAAGTTTTGTTTGTCTTAACATCAGTAAAACTGTTTAACCGTTCATTTTGAATACTGCACCATAACTCGTGAATTTCTGCTTTTCTGTTGTAGAATGCCCCCTTTTTTTTGTTTGGCAAAACCAGTTACTTTACTAAGAGGACTGCTCAGCTCACACCAGATAATGTGAGACATCACCATGATTTGCATAAATAAAAATTTAGAGAAGGAGAAAGCGAACATGCCACAGAAGTTAAAGAAATCTTAGGTGAACATCCACATAGACTTATTGTTTCAATGAGTGTAATCAATTGCTCAATGCACTTTTCAGCAAGAAAAAGGTGTAGCTCTGTCAACCTCAGTATACAGGAAAAATGTAAGAAAAAGTTCAATCTTTATAATAATGTCAAATAAATACTGTAAGCAGTTAACTGATTTAATGTCTATTTCAATTCAAATTGAATTCATGTGAGTGTATTCACCCTGTGATGGACTGGTGCTCCAATTCCAAGTGACCCTGCTGTGGATAAGGCGGTTTGGAGAATGGATAAATGGATGAAATATCAATACATAACTAAAATAATTCAAGAACAAATTTTCAAAACTCCTTTAGTCTCCCTTAGTCATTTTTAAAAGAGATACTATAAAGCTGCTCTTGAATTATATCACATAAATAGGCAGACACAAATAAGTTAATATGTTAATACTGTACTTTATTAAAATACCCAAAACTTGAGCAATTGAAGAAAAAAATCTGTTAGGCATTTTCAGAAAATCTCTTAAGAAATGGATAATATTCATCTTCCTGTCAAATCCAGTAAAATATCAATATACTTGTGAACTAGTTCTATTTTTAAATGATTCATGACCTTGGGCCTCATGCATAATGCCGTGCGTAGAATTCACACTCTAACATGGCGTACGGACATAAGCAGAATTGTGCTTATGCACAAAAAAATCCAGATGCATAAATCTGTGCGA
Organism: Polypterus senegalus; assembly: GCF_016835505.1. Classification (NCBI taxonomy): domain Eukaryota; kingdom Metazoa; phylum Chordata; class Cladistia; order Polypteriformes; family Polypteridae; genus Polypterus; species Polypterus senegalus. The sequence goes on along the minus strand of NC_053164.1, from coordinate 165,887,129 downwards.
ACATCAACTTCCACATTCTTTCGCTACATAATTCCTGGTCAGCATGAAAAGTAATGCACAAGCACGCGCCTGCTGTCCTGCCCCATCTCCTCCCAGAATTACACCTCTTTGAATATGCTAATCAATTAAATAGCTCTTAAGCTCAGCATTCTGTTAAAATAATAACAACATTTATTTTTATAGCACATTTTCATACAAATAATGTAGCTCAAAGTGCTTTACATGATGAAGAAAAGAGAAATAAAAGACAAAGTAAGAATTAAAATAAGACAACGCTCATTAACATAGAATATGTAAGAATATGTAAGAATAGTAAGGTACGATGGTCAGGGAGGACAGAAAAAAAAAACTCCAGACAGCTGGAGAGAAAAAATAAAATCTGCAGGGGTTCCAGGCCACGGGACCGCCCAGTCCCCTCTGGGCAATCTACCTTACATAAATGAAACAGTCCTCTTTGTATTTAGGGTTCTCTTGGAAGGACTTGATGATGATGTCCATGTAGACTTCTGGCTTTTAATCCATCAATGTAGGAACATCACGGTGCTTTGATTAGGTGGTGGGGGCGCAGGTCGCCACCACAGAAAACCGGGAACAGAAACAGAAGAGAGAGTACGGTTTAGTATGGATTTTAGAGCCACCATGAAAAGTTATGATAATAAACTGAATATACAGAGTATCAGGATAAATTAAAGTGAAGTTATGAGAAGGCCATGTTAAAGTAATGTATTTTCAGCAGTTTTTTAAAGCGTTCCACTGTATTAGCCTGGCGAATTCCTATTGGCAGGCTATTCCAGATTTTAGGTGCATAACAGCAGAAGGCCGCCTAACCACTTCTTTTAAGTTTCGCTCTTGGAATTCTAAGCAGACACTCATTTGATGATCCAAGGTTACGATTTGGAATATAGGGTGTCAGACATTCCGATATATAAGATGGAGTGAGATTATGTAAGACTTTGTAAGCCATAAGCAGTATTTTAAAGTCAATTCTGAATGACACAGGTAACAAGTGTAGTGACATCAAAACTGGAGAAATGTGCTCGGATTTTCTTTTCCTAGTTAGGATTCTAGCAGCTGTATTCTGCACTAGTTGCAAACAATTTGTCTTTTTTGGGTAGTCCTGAGGGGAGTGAGTTACAGTAATCTAGTTGACTGAAAACAAAAGCGTGAACTAATTTCTCAGCATCTTTCAATGATATAAGAAGTCTAACTTTTGCTTTGTTTCTTAAGTGAAAAAATGCTGTCCTAGTGGTCTGATGAATATGCAATTTAAAACTTAGTTCACAGTCAACAGTTACCCCTAAGTTCTTTACCTCCGTCTTGACTTTTAATCCTAATGCATCAAGTTTATTTCTAATAGCAGTTATAACACGTCTACAAGGAGCACTGATGGACTGATTGAGTGCGTTTATAGTTCTTGGGATGAAACTGTTTTTGAACCGCGAGGAAAGGCTCTGAAGCATTTGCTGTATGAGAGCAGTTCAATAGACAGCATGGCTTAGGCAGCGTTTGCTTGATGCTGTGTACCGATGATTCTCTTTCCAAACAGCTGCTGTATAGCTGTGATTCCCCACTCAGATACAGTGATACTCCGAGTGGTGCAGTGAGAGTATTATGGAAAAAGATAATCCACTGTGGCAACCCCTAACGGGAGCAGCTGAAAGAAGAAGAAGAAGGTGCAGTGAGAGTAACAACACTAAAGCAGCTATTGTATTTAGAATAGTTTGACCATTCTGTGGACCATTATATTGTTACAGGTTAATTACAATCAGATGCAATAAACAATATGCGGTTAATTTCAGTGTATTTATAAAGCCACGTCAGGGATGTGGATCTAAAAACGAAAAAGAAACCACACTGGAACAGTAGCACTGCTTTGACACTGGGTGCCACCAGTCTGCAAAACCGAGCGCAAAACTTGCATACGCCAGGGTATGAGCTACCATGGAAATGTGTGTCGCTTTACACCAAGTTTAGGCTTTATACATCGCGATTTGAGCGTGGAAACGTTCGTACGTAACATTTTTGTGCGTATGCACCATTTATAAATGAGGCCCCTAGTTTCCACTCTGTCTGTCTATCTGTCTGTCTGTCTGTCTGTCTAGATTTTAGCTTAGTTATAATTATTTGGAGTTAGTGAGTTTCATTATTGTGAGCGGCCTCCCCTCAAACATTGAATGCAACTACTCTAAGCTTTTTACTAAGCCAAAAAATGTTTCTTGCATAGACAGCACAGTGCTCAGTGCTACTTTGCCATAGTTACTTATTACTTATTTGTTACTTGTTTTTTCTAAACTTCACTGGGTTTTTTTCTTGCAATTCTAAAGGCAATGTTACCCAGCATCTGTTACCCAGTTCGGAGACAAAGTCAGAGAGGCGAAATTGTATTGGTTTGGACATGTGCAGAGGAGAGATGCTGAGTATATTGGGAGAAAGATGTTAAAGATAGAGCTGCCAGGGAAAAGAAAAAAGAGGAAGGTTTATGTATGTGGTGAGAGAGGACATGCAGGTGATGGGTGTAACAGAACAAGATGCATAGGACAGAAAGATATGGAAGAAGATGATCCGCTGTGGCAACCCCTAACAGGAGTAACCAAAAGAAGAAGAAGATCTAAAGCCAATGTTACATTAATCTACTTCTAGTCAGAGTGGGTATCAAACTTGGCAACTACAGTTGCTGATCTCAGTGAATGAGTAAGTCACAACTAGGAATTATTGAGAATGTTAAATTACATGACTGCATGACAGTTGTCCAGCAAAGTTCCACATTTCCAAAGCATCACTAGATCCTTTTAATATGAGCCAGTAATGTGCTGCCTGACAGGGTATACAGGTATGGCAAGTTCTGCCTTTTTATTTCTTCTGATTTCTGTTCCATCATAGTAGTTAAAACACAACATATCATACAAATGTGCCTCTCTTCTGTTTATCAGGGACAAAACACTCATTTTCTTTATTCCTCATTGCAGTTTCATTTGCATTGTACTTTCCGGTGGGCAGTCATTGGTTGTCAGCTCTTACACAGAAACAAGCCTGTTACTGTGATTTAAGACAATATCAAACCTGTTTAGTATTGTCAGGCCGAGTCATAGACTATTTGGATTGAGTCACTGGGGGTGTCAAACTACACAAATTGTGGTCATAGGACTGCTCCCAACTCACTAAGACTATGTAGAGATAGTCTGAAACTACAAATCACTGGAAAGTCATGCAATGTGACATGGCCTTAAAATGTTCAGGTTAGGTTGACCAACTAGTTTAAACTCATTTGATACGAGTGAGTGTACACATAGATGGATTGGGGCTGTGTTCAGGGATGATGCATGGTTCCATTCCAGTTACTCCCAGCAATCCAAAACAACTGAACAAAAATGTTACAAGATATATGAAAAAAATTTTACAGTGTATATATTATAGTCTGACCTGCTCTATCTACAGTAACTCTGCTGAGATCCTTTAGAAGAAAATAATTAAGGCCATTATCTGAAGTAAGCCAAAAAGCAAGAAGCACTTTATGGTACCTGAAAGATTTATAGTGACTAGGTTGGGGATTAAACTAGCAATTTTCGAAAACTTCAGATTACATAACAAAAAATAACTTCTTCAGATTAGCTGAAAAATAATGAAACGGTTGTGGTTGACCCTGCTTTATT